>NC_047104.1:93313267-93613267 GCF_902500255.1 Thalassophryne amazonica | reverse complement strand
CATTGCTGCTGTGTAATGCAGCGGCTATGAGGGTTTTTTTTTTCTCCTTTTTCCCTCGTGTGTGCTTTTTTAATATGTGTTTATGTACCGGGCCGGCCTATGTGTGTTGTGTGTTGTGTGTTGTTTGTTATGGGTCGGTCTTGGTTTGCTCAGCCCTGCTGTTGACCAAGGCAGGGATGTACATCTGGAGCTGGTCCCCGGGCGCCTAATGGCGACTTCTGCTCCTACTGGCAATTAGGATGGGTTAAATGCAGTAGACACATTTCATTGTGCAGGGAACATGTTCTTTTGTGCATATGACAATAAAATTCTTTTGAATCCTTTTGAATCCTTATACAACTAAATACTAGTTTAGTGATTCACAGGATTGCTAAAAAAGCAGTTTGAACATAATAGTTTTGAGTTTGTAGCATCAACAGCAGATGCTACTATTATTGTGAACACCCCCTTTTCTACTTTTTTTTTACTAATAGCCCAATTTCATAGCCATAAGAGTGTGCATATCATGAATGCTTGGTCTTGCTGGATTTGTGAGAATCTACTGAATCTACTGGTACTTGTTTCCCATGTAACAATAAGAAATATACTCAAAACCTGGATTAATCTTTTTAGTCACATAGCACTACTATTATTCTGAACACTCAATTTCAATTTATTTTCATTTATATACATACTATACATTCTGCTACATACACTACTGTATGTAGGAGAAGTCCATATATGGTCAACTGCTTACTGAGACACGCCCACTGGTGCAGCTATCAGCGGAGTCTACTTAAAACAACAGGCAAAAAATTTGTTTCCTAGAGACATGAGAATTTTGAATTTTGTGTGTGTTTTTGGGGTTGGGGGGGGGGGGCTGTGTCTTTTTTTTTTTTAAATGGTCATATAAAGCAATCTTTGTAGACTATTTTGTGTGATTTTTGACAGTACTTATGCAAGTTTAAAATGTCATATTTTTCACATTTTCAGAATATTACAGTTCTGAGAAATACCAAGTATGGAGTACATTTATTTAACTCTGCATGTGTTTATTCACACAAAGTTAGTTTTCCAATTAAACCAAAAGAAATTAGCACTTTTGCCAAAGCTCAGACTCACCATCTGACGTATCTTGAATCAAAGCTTTTTGTGGTGTTTTCTGGTGTTTTTTTGGTTTCTGAATTCTTTTTCAGATAATTTTCACAGAACATTGATTATCTCTGCTATGCACAGTTTGTCACTGCTTTTTGGCACTTGGTTTCCAACTGATAACTGGAATATAGACAAACAGGCATGAAACTGGAACCTCCATCCAATTTTGGTGGTGTAGGTAAATCCGTAACAGAAAAATGAGAGTGACTGAGGCACTTTTGATTGAGATATAATGCAAAATGTGCACCAAATGGGCTTTTCAATATTAAATTCAAATGTCCACAAAATCCACAATCCTGATCAAACTTTGTCAGGCAATAGTGAGTTCCAGTCCGTACCTCACCTTCAAATATGAGTGACTGGGGCACGATTGATTAAGATATAATGTTAAATGTATATTAAATGGGTTTTCAATGTTAAATTTAAATGGCCACAAAATCTGTAATCTGGATCAGATCTAGATTAAACTGTACCAATCAATAAAGGATACCATCCTACATAACTCCCTCAAATATGAAATTCAGTCTTCAATGCTAAAGGGTAGGGATTTTTTCCCCAGTTTTCCAAGATTTTTCCTGACTTTGACCTTGAAAATTGTATCAGTTCTTGTCTATCAGGACATGAATCCCCTGTTAAAAAAAAATCATAATATATGAAAATGTGTGGGTTACAGGCTGTTCACAAACAGAAAAAACAAACAAACTGGGTGAAAACATAACCTCAGCCCACCTTCATTGGCAGAAGTAAAAATCCCAAATCAAATCTACAGTCAATCTAAACAACATAAAATCTTATGTTTCATTCACTCCATTCTGAATATTTGCTGAGATTCTTTAGATTTTTACTTTTTGGATTTTGCTGCAGCATTCTGCACAGTCCCTGACAGACGAATGGTCTCGTCTGTCCTCTTGTCACCGGATCTCTCTGCTGCTTCTCAGCAACCGTTTCCACACAGACAAAGTTGGATTTCTTGATTCTTATTTTCAGTGTTTTGTAAATTTTGAAAATTGTTCTGAAAGTGTTCACTGGAAATTTTACCTTTGTGCATGCACAGCCAGAACTCACATAAAAACATCTTACATAGAATGCTTTATGGTCCTGTAAAAAGTCTCTTTAAAAAGTTTTTTTTTTAAGGATGCATGTGATAATTATGGACGCAAAAATCCTCTAGGTTGTTTTGAAGATTTGTGACTTGTGTTCTCTTACTGATATGTACAACACCTTGAAGCAAAGTGAAGACTCAGGGAAACTCCAGAAATGTCTGACATTTATCTTGATGTGTATTTTATGTAGCAAACTGTTTGAATGGTTCAAAACAATGAGAAAATATAAAGCGCCTTTCTCTGTGACAAAGAGTCAGTTGTGGCTTAACACTGTATTTATTAATAATATGAAGTGATTTGAGCAAATTACAAAGGTGCGAGTTTCTTTAAAGAAACAGTTACTATAAATGAGCATTTTTACACTGATGACAAACAAGAAACAATATTTCACGCAACCCTAGGATGCAGTCTTTCCTGAAACCAGGATGTTTTCAGCCATTTGTCTCACTAAATTAAGGCCCAAGTCCAATTTCCTGTCTTTACCAATAAAACGTGTTGTGCACATAAGCACATTCATCATATCAAATGTTTTTAAAGGCACTGTGTTATTTTGGATGATCTGTTCATATGTCAAACAATTCTAGAAAAATAGCAGAAGGCCTTTATATAATACACCAGAAATATTTTAAATTTTGATTGATGGTTTCCTGTTTTGATACAATCACATATCATAATGAATGTTGTTTTTTTTAATAATAAAATTTTAATTTTATCACTTTTCCCAGAAACACATGTGTGCACACTTTATCATTGAAGTAAAGTTAGCAGAAATTCACATTTTCACCTTTCTTGAATACAAACAAAAGGGGAAAAAGTACACTGAGCTAATGTTCTGATGGCAAGGAAGAAGCTATAGGATTCTGAGTCCTGTTTCTACAGCTGTGAAGAACAAAATCACCACATCAAGAGAAGAAAAAACAAAACAACAACTCCACATGAATCAGCACTGTTACAAAACAAATTTTACTTCAAAATGAGAACCGGTTATAATTGTGAGAACTTCAAAAATCAGAAATGAATGAATCTGAGAATGAAACAATTAACATCAGGAATAAGAACTGCAGCCACTACATGTCTGTGTAGATAAACAGGCCAGACACACAAAAACCTGACACCGTTTCAGGAAACCCCACAAGTTGCAGACACAGAATAATATTCACACTAGCTGTGTTATTACTGTGTTTTAAGAAAACATTTGTCTTTGCAGATATAGAAAACTTCCTGCATGGGAAAAAGCTACAAAAATTTAATTTAATGTCTGTCTTTTTGAAGATTTTATTATCAAGTATATGTCCAAGCTTCCAGGCAATTCATCACAGTCTTTTCTGCAAATGCAATCAGCAACAAAACCACCACAAACCAGTGGCTGAACTTTTATATTGGTGAACACATGCCAGGAATGCCGTTTTGGTTGTATAAGTCCCCGTGGATAAATAACCTCACCGTTACTTCTCAGCCTCCTTCAGACAGCCTGTGGACATCATGTGATACAGCACTGTGTACAAGTCTGAAGCAACCACCTCTTCCTACAGAAATATTTGTTTTATTATTATCATTATTATTAATCTGAACAAATGCAATATTTTCACTTAAAAAAAAAAGATTTTGACTGTTGTAAAAAGGGTAGCATAATGGCACTCACAGACCTTTTTAGACTTTAGATTACTTAATGTTTACAACAATATATTTGTACAAACATATAATAATAATCATCCATCCATCCATTTTCTATACCCACTTACTTCACTGAAGGGTCACAGGGTGGGGGTTGGACCCTATCCCAGCAGTCATAGGGTGTGATGTGGGTTACACCCCGAACAGAACGCCAGTCTATCGCGAGGCCACAAATAGACAAACACTTTCATATCCACACGCACATCTACGGACAATTTAAAGTTACCAATCCACCTAACCTACATGTCTTTGGATGTGGGAGGAAGCCGGAAAACCTACGGGGAACCCATGCAAACACGAGGAGAACATGCAAATTCCACACAGTAAGGCCACAGGTGGGAAATGAACCCATGACTTTCTTGCTATTCTGCAATAGTGCTAACCACTAAGTCACTGTGCTGCCCTGACAACAATCAATTAATGATAAACTGATCAACATCTCTGTAAAACCTATCAGACAAAATAATTATTTTAAAAAGGTAGTTGCATTAGAATTTGTTATTCAAATTCTTAGCACAATCATAAATTACTTCACTTTTTTTTTTTTGCACTGCACTATTACGTCGAGAAGGGAGGGGCATGCACCTATAAAGCAACTTTCCACCTGCCTTTTTTGGGAGCTGCGCCAGTTGCATGTATCATCTGCCTGGCTGGGTGATGGGGACACCACACAGGAGTCCACTGGCCAATAACGATGACATTCCAGCCTCAGCCTACACAAAAATATGTGACAGCCATCCTAGGGCGGTAGCTGTATCCAGGGGTCAATATTTAAAAATACTCCAATCATATTGAAAAGTATACCACATTATTTATCTGATCATAAAGATTGCAAAAAGGTATCATTTGGTCCATCTATGACTAAATGCTATGGAGCTGTGGGTTAAACACAGCAAAAATAGTGAAGGGTCAATTTTAGTTTGTACATGGGTTAGAAGTCAAATTTACTCTAATGTTGGTTAAAAAATGTTGCAAATGACTGATTAATGCAGTTTAAAAAAAAAACAGTCTGCACCATCTGTTATGGTAAGATATCACATTATGGGGTAACATCTCCTAGGATCCAACAATGGGCATTGACCTTGTTTGACCATTACTATTCCATTTATTAATGTTATTTACTCAATCAATAATTTGCAGAAGTCATGGTACATTGAGGCTGGATTGTAAGTGTTGTTTGTCCACCCTAAGTGGTTGTGATTACGTCAAAACTGGCTTCAGGCTCATGGACTATAGGACTTTGTTTTTGTCCAGATCCATACTGGGCACACAATTCTTTCAGAGAAAGAAAAAAACAACATCACGTTAAAACAGGATAGCCAGTAAAAAAAAAAAAAACCTAAAAAAAAAAAAAATTCTTAACGTGCAGGTTGCTGAAGAACTGTATTGATGTCACGCCTCATATTTCCTCCTTCATTCCTATGTGTCATCTATTGATTTTGTAGCATCTCACTAAACTGTGGATCTGATTCTTGCAGCACATTCACAATAAATTTCAACACAAGCAATAAGTTAGACTGCAGGATCTGTGCTGTCTCGTTTAGTTACAGAGACTTTTCCATCTCCGAGGATGTCTTCTAGTCATATGTACTGATCGGGAACCTTCGACGATCATGTGTCATCCTGCTCTGAGGAGGCTTCCTTTTGCAGCCCAGTGTGATGAAGCACCTCTTCAACCCTTTCAAACTGTTTGGAAACCAAAGCAATACCACGGTGCTGCCGCTTAAGATATGGGGGCGCTGTTGTGCGCTCTGTAATCAGGCAGTCTTGGCTGTCCTCTGATGACTCCAGCTATTAACAGGTAATCCTGTTGAACCAATAATTCGGTGCATGATGTGACTTGGTCTGCAGAGGAGTGTGCATGTTTCTAAGTGACAAGCAATGCCATTCTCACTATCAGCTACACAACTAATCAGTAAGCTTGAAGCCTATGGAAATTCATCTCTACTTGTTGAAAATAAACTGTCATCTCTGGCAGATGGGCAGAGAACACAGAGCTGCTGTCCGTCAGGGGTCTGCCTCCGGCCTGGGCTCATATTTTCTTGCGGACGTTGGCCACGGTGCTGCCGTACAGTAGTCGGTCCCGCTCCCGCACCTCCTCCTGCAGCATGGCCTCGGTCACGCGGAGCTGGCGGATGGTCGCCTTCATCTCCTTCATTTTGACCTCCATCAGCGCGATGATGTCCCGTTGCTCGTTGAGTTTCCGCAGTAGCTCTGCGGACGTGGTGCCGGTGGTCAGAGAGTAGGAGTGGTCCAGCGGGCTGCTGGACACGTTGACGTACTGCACCGGCTGCTGCACGGAGAACGCCGTCTCCCCCGAGGACTCGTCGGCGGTCTGGTTTTCGTCGCTGATCGGCGCCGTGTAGTCGGTCCCCTGCGGCTGGGCGGGCAGCTGCGCCGTGCCCAGGTACTCTCCGTTTTGGCCGGTCTGAAACACTGTGACGCCGCCGCCACCACCACCGCCGCCTCCTCCGCCGTCATCTGTCGCCTCTCCGCCCGCAGAGCCCTCCGCTCCTATGGCTGTGGAGCGCACGTTGGTGATGATGATGCCGTGCGCCGGCGGAGAGGCGGGCGGATCGGTGGGGCAGCGGCTCAGAACCGGAGCGGGAGCCGCCGCGGTCACTTTCCTGCCTCTGCCCCGCCGGCTCTTTCGCTCGTTCACCCCCCGCAGCGGGAAGAGGGATGGGACTCGGATGCTGTAGGTTTTTCTGCCGCCGGCGAAGTGCACGCTGCACACGCGGTGTCCCGTGGTGGGTTGGAAGGTGCTGAAGCAGCCGCTGACTCCGGCCCGGGAGATGTTCCTCAGCCAGACCTCCCTCAGCGCGCTGTCCTTCGGAAAGGTGTAGAAGCGCAGCTCTCGGTCCCGGTGGGAGTTGTTGTAGCAGCCGGGGACACAGCAGGTGAAGCCGGGCATGCTTGTTTCTGCGCACGCCCTCAAACCCCGGTGTTTGAGTGGAAGTTGGACTTATTTTCTTGTTGTTGTTGTTGAAGCTGAGCGGCCTGTAAGCGGAACTACAGCTCCCACAAGGCTAACGACGTTCTGTTTGTTTCCCTCTCTGCACCGCGTCCGGAACGGCCGCCTGCGCACGGACCCGCCGCGCGCCGAACCGCTACACAGTTCGATACCCGTGTTTGGGTTCCGCTGGAAATTGTCCCGTTTGTTCTTTGCGATGTTGTCAAAGACAAATGTCCCTAACTGAAAACTAAAAATCCCACAATACCCCGCGCTTCTTCTTCTTCCTTTTCATGCTTTCTTTCAGCAGGTTGCAAACAACGGCATTGTGCATTGCCGCCCCCACTTGGTGGAGAGTGTATCTTAGGTTCACAAGCTCCAGCAATTATTTCCAGTGTTGAAAAATTAATTCATGCTTAATTTATTAGTGTACAATAAAATGTTCATAACTTATCGATTACTGTGGAACACAAATATACATAAAAGGGCCAAACAGAAGTTCCCTAGTTCGAGATAGACTGTGTACTGTTCTCCACGTCGATCAGAAAGGGCATCCAGTGCAAAACTTGTGCCAAATCAACATTTGAAAAAAAATTGGAGCAGCCAATATATATATATATATATATAATTTATAATGGACTGCATTTCTGTCTGAAGTGGATGCTGAAAGTGCTTTATAATAATCCCTCACATCTACATTCAGCCATGCAAGGCACAGGAGCTTATTTTTTTTCCAATTTATTTTCATTTATATAGCGCCAAATCACATCAACGTTGCCTCAAGGCGCTTCACACAAGTAAGATCTAACCTTACCCAAGGAGCCTTAGCCATTTGTCTAGTTTGACTGAGTTTTAAACTGAGGATCCTCCAGTCTCAAGACTGCCACTTTAACTTCTAGACAGTCACTCCAAAACAACAACAATAATATAATAATAACAATAATAGCATTCATTCATTTTCTGCCACCTAATTTGAGAAAGATTCATCTGTATGTTTGTTTCCTGCTCCTCCCAGGTTAAATGGTAAATGGACTGCATTTCTATAGTGCTTACCTATTCACACAAACACACACACACACCAATGTCAGGGTGCTGCCATGCAAGGTGCTCACTACACACCGGGAGCAACTTGGGGATTAAGGACCTTGCCCAAGGGCCCTTAGTGATTTTCTGGACAGGCTAGGGCTAGAACCAAGGATCCATCCATCCATCCATCCATTTTCTTCCGCTTTATCCGGAGTTGGGTTGCGGGGGCAGCAGCTCAAGCAAAGCCGCCCAGACCTCCCGATCCACACACACCTCCCCCAGCTCCTCCAGGGGAACCCCAAGGTGTTCCCAAGCCAGCCGAGAGATGTAATCCTTCCAGCGTGTCCTGGGTCTTCCCCGGGGCCTCCTCCCGATGGGACGTGCCCGGAACACCTCTCCAGCGAAGGCATCCAGGGGGCATCCGGAAAAGATGCCCGAGCCACCTCAACTGACTCCTTTCGACGTGGAGGAGCAGCGGCTCGGCTCCGAGCTCCTCCCGAGTGACCGAGCTCCTCACCCTATCTCTAAGGGAGCGCCCAGCCACCCTGCGGAGGAAACTCATCTCGGCCGCTTGTACCCGCGATCTCATTCTTTTGGTCATGAGCCAAATCTCATGACCATAGGTGAGGATCGGAACTTAGATCGATCGGTAAATTGAGAGCTTTGCCCCCCTACTCAGCTCTCTCTTCACCACGACGGTCCGATACAGCGACCGCATCACTGCAGACGCTGCACCGATACGTCTATCGATCTCACGCTCCATCCGTCCCTCACTCGTGAACAAGACCCCGAGATACTTAAACTCCTCCACTTGAGGCAAGGACACTCCACCGACCTGAAGAGGGCAAAGCACCTTTTTCCGGTCGAGAACCATGGCCTCGGATTTGGAGGTGCTGATCTTCATCCCGGACACCCCACACTCGGCTGCAAACCGCCCCAGTGCACGCTGAAGGTCCTGATTTGACGAAGCCAACAGAACCACATCGTCCGCAAACAGCAGAGACGAGATTCTGTGGTTCCCAAACCAGACCCCCTCTACACCCTGGCTGCACCTAGAAATTCTGTCCATAAAAATAATGAACAGAACCGGTGACAAAGGGCAGCCCTGGTGGAGGCCAACGTGCACCGGAAACAGGTTTGACTTACTACCGGCAATGCGAACCAAGCTCCTGCTGCGGTCGTACAGGGACCAGATAGCCCTTAGCAAAGGACCCCGGACCCCGTACTCCCGGAGCACTCCTCACAGGGTGCCCCGAGGGACTTGGTCGAACGCCTTCTCCAGATCCACAAAACACATGTGGACTGGTTGGGCGAACTCCCATGAACGGCAAACTCCCATGAACCGAGGATCCTCTGGTCTCAAACCCAACACTGAACCACAAGACCATCATCTCCCCAGGTTCTTTGTCCATGTTTGGCAAATTCTGTGCATGAAAGGATTATTTTCAACAAAGGTCAAGGTCATTAAAGGGTCGAAGGTAAAAAAAAAAAATCATTGCAATTTTGATTTTTGACTATATCCACCAAACGTTGCACACATACGGTGCATCCATTAAGTATTCACAGCGCTTCACTTTTTCCACATTTTGTTGTGTTACAGCCTTATTCCAAAATGGAGTAAAATTCTTCTTTTCCCTAAAAATTCAACACACAATACCCCATAATGACAATGTGAAAAAAAGTTTTTTTTTTGTTTTGTTTTTTTGCAAATTGATTAAAAATAAAAAAACTAAGAAATCACATTTACATAAGTATTCACAGCCTTTGCCATGAAGCTCAAAATTAAGTTCAGGTGCATCCTGTTTCCACTGATCTTCCTTGAGATGTTTCTACAGCTTAACTGGAGTCCACCTGGGGTAAATTCAGTTGATTGGACATAATTTGGAAAGGCACACACCTGTCTACATATAAGGTCCCACAGTTGACAGTGCATGTCAGAGCACAAACCAAGCAAGAAGTCAAAGGAATTGTCTGTAGACCTCTGAGACAGAATTGTCTCGAGGCACAAATCTGGGGAAGAGTACAGAAACATTTCTGCTGCTTTGAAGGTCCCAATGAGCACAGTGGCCTCCATCATCCGTGTATTCAAGGCTCCAGGATATAAAGGGATATTGTTCAGTATAGTAGTGTTATTAAGGGCTTCTGTATTTATATGTACTTCAATGGGGGCAAGTTGACACAGTATCTGTACATGGATTGTGGTGGTGGGTCAGTCTGGACCAAAAAGTCCAGGGCTGAATTTTTGTCCCAGTCCAGCCCTGTACACACCACATGCATTTAACCAAAGGAACACTATATAACAGCCAACAGCAAAACAAAAGAACAAAGAAGATCTCTAAAACAGTATATTCAATTTAATGGATGACTGCATTGCATTGAGATGAAAGTTTTCCAGCTATTCCTGGATTCCAGGACTCCTAAGAGGATCTTAGCATTTTCCACTGTTAATAGATTAATCACATTTTTTACTCTTGTAAAAGTCTTGTTTTTCAAATTTTCTGGAATCTCACTAATTCACAAATGTAGTCACATTTAGCTTTTTAGGTTTTGGGCGGGAGGAGCAGAGGACGATTGCTCCGTTTACCGCTTCACCTGGAGGCACTGAAGTTAAGAATAGGCCAGCTATGTTAAAAAACTAATGATGGCAACAACGAAAGCCACATAGAAACAATTGAAATGCAGTCAATAAAATGTGTTTCTCAGTCTTAGAATCTATCATCTTACAGTTTATCCTGAAATAGTCAACAGCAAACAACAAAACTGCCCCCTCACACTCAAATTTGATGTATGCTGTAGTAAACAACAGAACTTCAACAAATAAGAGGCTAAAAATAAATGTGCAATCTATGACCAATAATATCATAAGAACAAATAATACGATGAATGTCGGAAGGAAACACAGCGCAGACTTATTAAACCAATACAGAAGCATGTTTCAATTTATTACATCCTGACATGTGGAAAATTAAAGCATTCATCCAAGCATTGCATTAGGCTTTAAACTAGAAAACTAGGCAGTCAGCAATGTCTTAGTCTCACTCAGCCCGCGTATACGTTGTTTGCACAGTTATTGCACATTAAATATTGAGTGTGCCACCCAAGAAGACCACATGGGGCTGGAACACCTTGGATGGTGGGACCTTAATGACGAGTACATAGGGTGGCACAGTGTATAGTTTGGTAGCCAGAGGGACTAATGTTGGACTCATTGTGATTGACTGTATTAACAGGGAAGCATTATGTTTGCACAGTTATTGCACATTAAATAATGAGTGTGCCACCCAAGACCCCATGGGGTTTAGACCACCTTGAATGGTGCTACCTTAATGATGAGTGCATAGGGTGGCACAGTGTATAGGTCGGTAGCCAGGGGGCTCATGTTGGACTCACTGTGATTGACTGTATTAACAGGACAGCATTATGTTTGCACAGTTATTGCACATTAAATAGAGTGTGCCACTCAAGACTCCATGGGGTTTGGACCACCTTGGATGATGGGACATTAATGATGAGTGCATAGGGTGGCACAGTGTATAGGTCGGTAGCCGGGGGGCTCATGTTGGACTCACTGCGATTGACTGTATTAGTAGAGAAGCATTATGTTTGCACAGTTATTGCACATTAAATAATGAGTGTGCCACTCAAAACTCCATGGGGTTCGGACCACCTTGGATGGTGGGTCCTTGTGGGTTAGTGCATAGGGTGGCGCAGTTAGCCAGAGGGACTCATGTTGGACTCATTGTGATTGACCGTATTAACAGGAACGCATTATGTTTGCATAGTTATTGCACATTAAGTGAGTGTGCCACCCAACACCCCATGGGGTTTGGACCACCTCGGATGGAGGGTTCTTGAGGACAAGTGCATACTATAGGACAGTGCATAGTTTTGTAGTCATACTGCCAGCCTCATATTCAAATGTTAAATATAGAAATGAACTCGTGCTGCGGGGAGATTTGTTGTTCTAACTGTATATCATAACAGGTTGGTGTTTCGCGTTTCCTGTCGGCGCCATGTTTTCGGCTCTTGATGTCCGGCGGTAGTGAGCCGTCTGTCGTCGCTGTACTGTCTCTGATCACACAGCTCTCCTGACGTTAGCGTTTCAGCACCTTCTGTTCTTACCCACGTTTGCCTGTTTAACACGGTAAGTTAAGTTGTTAACTTTGAAGTTCATCATGGTTTGTTCTTGGAAATGCAATGAAAGTAGCTCTAATGTATAAACAATATTCGTTTATTTCTCAATTCGCAGTGCTGCTGTGCGGCTACACAATAGCTGGTCTGGTCAACGTGCTAGCTAAAGCTACAGTAATCGATAGCTGATTGTGGCCGTATTAAAGTTGTGGCATAGTACTCACACGATGGTTAAAGGCAAATTAAATGGGCGAAATAATTGCGTGTTAGCACAATTTTGTGTTATGTGGTACACGAAGGAATTAAAGTTTCACCTGATGTGAAATCAACGCAACCCAATTTATTACATAGGAAGGTGTACACAATACAGTGTCACGTTGTATCTTTTTTAAAAATCACCTGTAAAAATTTAGATTTTTTTTTTTAAATAAACATCAGATTGTACAAAAACACATCCGAGAAGTGAACACCCCAACACTTTAACATACTTTACTATTTTACAATTTATTAGGTGAAAGGTGTGCCTAATGTAGTGACATTTACACTCTTCTTACAAGTTAAAAATGTGATTGTGGTCTGTGTGGGGCCATTAATGCAGCAGTAGTGTTTGCAAATGCGTGTGGAGATGTGTGTCTGTCAATCCATCTACGCATTTGCTGATCTTTGCACACATTTACAAATTTTCTACACATTTACATATCTGCAAATCACATTACACACACACAGAGATAGCAAATTTTTGTGTGCATTTGTAGACTCAGTACACATTTGCAGATTCTTATGTACACTGATTGATACACAGATGCACACGTCTGTTTACACACCCACAAGGGTTGACAACAGACACAAGTCTCAACACGCATTTGCAAATATTATTGCAACATTAACGGCCCAATAGGTCTGAGAGCTGTGTGGTTACTGTCAGCTTGAACCAGTCAGATCACTTTTGTGGTGGTGATCTGTTTAGTGGACTTTTTTGGGGGGGGGGCGGGGGGGGTGTCAGTGTTCTCTGTAACCTCTATGACATGGAAAGGCAACTGTAATCAATGGGATTTCATTCCAGCCAGTCACATCAGTTGATGATGAAACATGACCGTTTCTACATGCTTCTGTGCTTTGGGTTACAGCCCGACCGATATATTGGTTAGCCCATAATATCGGGCAATATGAGCCTTTCACAAACGTGGTATAAGCATTATTTTTGCAGATATTTATTTTACAGATTAAACAATGCAGAAAAACACTGGCTGTTGAAAATGGTGTCATTACATAGTTCTTCCAGTGCAGGAGGGGGTGTCCAACGGCATGGTTTACAGTACTTGCAGGCATTTCTGGGACCCCCATCACCCTTTGGTGACATTATCTGCTTGAGGTAGAGGTAAAGTGACCAGCTGCCATTTCTTTTCAATTGGAGTGGGTATTTTGCAGTGACAACAGATAAGTGTTTGTTATGCTGCCAGCTACGTGGGGCCAAAATAGACAGGAAGTCCATTTTATGCAAATGCTGAATAATTTGATGTAACAACTGCCAGTCCGAGTGAAAGCAGCATGATGTACGTTGGTTAGTTTTTAGTTATATTTATTATTCATAACAAAGTCCCACTTAAGCCTGTAAAACATCAAGCCTTAATTACTTTTCTTTGTCATAAGGGTATGATAAAAAAATGTTAGTAATCATTGCTATTTTTAATGTATATATCTGTATTGTAGTTTTTTACTCCATAATATCGGTATCGTTGGTAGGGATGGGTGTTGAGAACCGGTTCTTTTCGAGAATCATTAAGAAATGATTCAATCCACCGACATCACTTGCCTTTTTGCTTAATGATTCCCTTATTGGTCCTTCAGAGTGACCATTGTTTTTGAGGGTGTTTGTCGGGAAAATCATCATTTCTCTCTGCTTCTGTAATGGCTCCACTTGGATGCTTGAACCAATGAAGCAGTGCTCCGACCCGCTGCTTTGTTGGTTCTCTGCTTCGCTGCTTTTCAGAAGCGGCAAGTCTGCTTCTTATCCCCTCTCAAAGCCATTTAAAAATGTCAATCATGAGTCATTTTTGTGCAGATTAAAGTCACTAACTGGGACTCTTGTCTTGTTGCAGTCAAGAAACAAGAATCATCCTCTGTTCCGTTTGCACAGCTTCAAACACTGCGCCTCTGCCGAGTCCTGTTAGCTAGAGTTTGGTTGGAATTAATCACTTCAAAGCGAATCGCCGTTTTAAATCAAATGACACCTCGTTCCAAACGTTGTAATACAAACAGTAAATTACAACAGACTAAAACAGTTTTTTTCCTCCCAAAATTTGACATCCTACGTTCTTTATGAATGACATGTTGGCTTGCAGGTCAGCCTGCTGAGCTCAGCTCAGAGGCTATGTATGGAGTGACATTTATGCAATTAATGTCTGAAAGGAAATGCTTTTGACAAAAACTACAGATTTTATTTTTATTTAAGTCCAGAGATCAAGGATCCAGTGACCAGTTTCATATTTATTTAATTTAAGACTCAATAAAATGTTGTTGACATAGCAAACCTGTAAAGCCTACTTTTACAACCCCTGGCAAAAATTATGGAATCACCGGCCTCGGAGGATGTTCATTTGGTTGTTTAATTTTGTAGAAAAAAAAGCATATCACAGACATGACACAAAACTAAAGTCATTTCAAATGGCAACTTTCTGGCTTTAAGAAACACTAAGAAATCAGGAAAAATAATTGTGTCAGTCAGTAACGGTTACTTTTTTAGACCAAGCAGAGGGGGAAAAAAATATGGAATCACTCAATTCTGAGGAAAAAATTATGGAATCACTGTGTAAATTTTCATCCCCAAAACTAACACCTGCATCAAATCAGATCTGCTCGTTAGTCTGCATCTAAAAAGGAGTGATCACACCTTGGAGAGCTGTTTCACCAAGTGGACTGACATGAATCATGGCTCCAACACGAGAGATGTCAATTGAAACAAAGGAGAGGATTATCAAACTCTTAAAAGAGGGTAAATCATCACGCAATGTTGCAAAAGATGTTGGTTGTTCACAGTCAGTTGTGTCTAAACTCTGGACCAAATACAAACAACATGGGAAGGTTGTTAAAGGAGACCTGTATTGAAAAAAATGCAGTCAGATTTTTTGAACAAAAAATGACTTACATTTACACATGAGATCCTTCTGAATGTAGTAAAGTAAATCTGCAAGCCCAGATCTGTCATTCAACGGAGAAATCTTCATTTGAAAATGACATTCATTTGAGCTAACATTTAGCCCTCCGCAAATTGTCCCTCTCATCATGGACGCTGCCGAGACGTCACGGACAAGACCCTCTCCCAGCATGCATTGCGCCAATTGTAATTTGTGGATTTACATCAGTTTGCATCTGCACCTTTTTCTTGTCTTATACGGAAGGATCTACTTTTTTTAAAACTTCATATTGTCTTGCAGCACGTTTGGTGAGTACACATTTCTTTTATTTGTGCTTGAAAATTATTTTGGGGGACTTTTTCATATGCCCGTTTGATTGAGTGGTGTTGCAATGAAAATCTACTGTCTTTCGCCTCCGGTACCATCGCGGGATATCAATTCAATCAATCAATTTTTTTTTTTATATAGCGCCAAATCACATCAAACAGTTGCCCCAAGGCGCTTTATATTGTAAGGCAAGGCCATACAATAATTATGTAAAACCCCAACAGTCAAAACGACCCCCTGTGAGCAAGCACTTGGCTACAGTGGGAAGGAAAAACTCCCTTTTAACAGGAAGAAACCTCCAGCAGAACCAGGCTCAGGGAGGGGCAGTCTTCTGCTGGGACTGGTTGGGGCTGAGGGAGAGAACCAGGAAAAAGACATGCTGTGGAGGGGAGCAGAGATCGATCACTAATGATTAAATGCAGAGTGGTGCATACAGAGCAAAAAGAACCCCCCAGCAGTCTACGTCTATAGCAGCATAACTAAGGGATGGTTCAGGGTCACCTGATCCAGCCCTAACTATAAGCTTTAGCAAAAAGGAAAGTTTTAAGCCTAATCTTAAAAGTAGAGAGGGTGTCCGTCTCCCTGATCTGAATTGGGAGCTGGTTCCACAGGAGAGGAGCCTGAAAGCTGAAGGCTCTGCCTCCCATTCTACTCTTACAAACCCTAGGAACTACAAGTAAGCCTGCAGTCTGAGAGCGAAGCGCTCTATTGGGGTGATATGGTACTACGAGGTCCCTAAGATAAGATGGGACCTGATTATTCAAAACCTTATAAGTAAGAAGAAGAATTTTAAGTTCTATTCTAGAATTAACAGGAAGCCAATGAAGAGAGGCCAATATGGGTGAGATATGCTCTCTCCATCTAGTCCCCGTTAGTACTCTAGCTGCAGCATTTTGAATTAACTGAAGGCTTTTTAGGGAACTTTTAGGACAACCTGATAATAATGAATTACAATAGTCCAGCCTAGAGGAAATGAATGCATGAATTAGTTTTTCAGCATCACTCTGAGACAAGACCTTTCTAATTTTAGAGATATTGCGTAAATGCAAAAAAAGCAGTCCTACATATTTGTTTAATATGCGCTTTGAATGACATATCCTGATCAAAAATGATTTCTCACAGTATTACTAGAGGTCAGGGTAATGCCATCCAGAGTAAGGATCTGGTTAGACACCATGTTTCTAAGATTTGTGGGGCCAAGTACAATAACTTCAGTTTTATCTGAGTTTAAAAGCAGGAAATTAGAGGTCATCCATGTCTTTATGTCTGTAAGACAATCCTGCAGTTTAGCTAATTGGTGTGTGTCCTCTGGCTTCATGGATAGATAAAGCTGGGTATCATCTGCGTAACAATGAAAATTTAAGCAATACCGTCTAATAATACTGCCTAAGGGAAGCATGTATAAAGTGAATAAAATTGGTCCTAGCACAGAACCTTGTGGAACTCCATAATTAACTTTAGTCTGTGAAGAAGATTCCCCATTTACATGAACAAATTGTAATCTATTAGACAAATATGATTCAAACCACCGCAGCGCAGTGCCTTTAATACCTATGGCATGCTCTAATCTCTGTAATAAAATTTTATGGTCAACAGTATCAAAAGCAGCACTGAGGTCTAACAGAACAAGCACAGAGATGAGTCCACTGTCCGAGGCCATAAGAAGATCATTTGCAACCTTCACTAATGCTGTTTCTGTACTATGATGAATTCTAAAACCTGACTTAAACTCTTCAAATAGACCATTCTTCTGCAGGTGATCAGTTAGCTGTTTTACAACTACCCTTTCAAGAATTTTTGAGAGAAAAGGAAGGTTGGAGATTGGCCTATAATTAGCTAAGATAGCTGGGTCAAGTGATGGCTTTTTAAGTAATGGTTTAATTACTGCCACCTTAAAAGCCTGTGGTACATAGCCAACTAACAAAGATAGATTGATCATATTTAAGATCGAAGCATTAAATAAGGGTAGGGCTTCCTTGAGCAGCCTGGTAGGAATGGGGTCTAATAAACATGTTGATGGTTTGGATGAAGTAACTAATGAAAATAACTCAGACAGGACAATCGGAGAGAAAGAGTCTAACCAAATACCGGCATCACTGAAAGCAGCCAAAGATAACGATATGTCTTTGGGATGGTTATGAGTAATTTTTTCTCTAATAGTTAAAATTTTGTTAGCAAAGAAAGTCATGAAGTCATTACTAGTTAAAGTTAATGGAATACTCAGCTCAGTAGAGCTCTGACTCTTTGTCAGCCTGGCTACAGTGCTGAAAAGAAACCTGGGGTTGTTCTTATTTTCTTCAATTAGTGATGAGTAGAAAGATGTCCTAGCTTTATGGAGGGCTTTTTTTATAGAGCAACAGACTCTTTTTCCAGGCTAAGTGAAGATCTTCTAAATCAGTGAGACGCCATTTCCTCTCCAACTTACGGGTTATCTGCTTTAAGCTACGAGTTTGTGAGTTATACCACAGAGTCAGGCACTTCTGATTTAAAGCTCTCTTTTTCAGAGGAGCTACAGCATCCAAAGTTGTCTTGGATATGGAGGCGAGACCCGCAAAGAATCCCAGTCATTAAAAATATATAAACCTCTCTCAGCGTCCATGGAGCTCTGGGGCTCCGATTGCCAAGACATGCGGTGCTGTGGATTTTGCAGCAAGAAGTCTGTCCTTGCAGCAACAGGTGTACCGGCCGCTTCGCATTAAAACAGCGAGCGTAATCTCAGGACTTGTGCCAAGTGTGCTGCAGCTCCATTCAGTAGACAGAGAGGTGATGCCGGCTGCAAAGCAGACACGGGCGGTGTGAGTGGCCCGCGTCGGCGGTTAACGAGCTCATTAACGAGCCCGCAGACTTAATAAGTGCAGCGGAGACACAGAGCGGGAGAGGAAGAACGGCGCCCGCTGTCGATGTCGTTGCTGATCTGAGCACACAGATCTGTATCTCACATTCATTGCAGCTTACTTTTGGATGTTGAAACCAGGACATGTATAAGTAACATTACTAACAGATAAAATCAATTTCAATGCGGGAGCGGACTGAAGGCGGGAGCGCGTCGTCTTGTCCCTGACGTCATGGAAATGATACGGCTGTACAAACTGTTTTCACAGAGGGCTAAATTTTAGTTGCAAATTTATCATTTTTAAACGAAGATTTCTCCGCTGAATTACAAATTTGGGCTTACAGATTTACTTGACTGCATTCACAAGGGTCTTATAAATACATATCAGCTATTTCTTTCTGAAATCTGACCACATTTATTTCAATGCAGGTCTACTTTAAAGGCAAACATACAGGTAGACCAAGGAAGACATCAAAGCGTCAAGACAGAAAACTTAATGCAATATGTCTCAAAAATTGAAAATGCACAACAAAACAAATGAGGAACGAATGGGAGAAAACTGGAGTCAACGTCTGTGACCGAACTGTAAGAAACAGCCTAAAGGAAATGGGATTTACATACAGAAAAGTTAAACGAAAGCCATCATTAACACCTAAACAGAAAAAAAACAAGGTTACAATGGGCTAAGGAAAAGCAATTGTGGACTGTGGATGACTGGATGAAAGTCATATTCAGTGATGAATCTCAAATCTGCATTGGGCAAGGTGATGATGCTGGAACTTTTGTTTGGTGCCGTTCCAATAAGATTTATAAAGATGACTGCCTGAAGAGAACATGTCAATTTCCACAGTCATTGATGATATGGGGCTGCATGTCAGGTAAAGGCACTGGGGAGATGGCTGTCATTACATCATCAATAAATGCACAAGTTTACGTTGATATTTTGGACACTTTTCTTATCCCATCAATTGAAAGGATGTTTGGGGATGATGAAATCATTTTTCAAGATGATAATGCATCTTGCCATAGAGCAAAAACTGAAAACATTCCTTGCAAAAAGACACATAGGGTCAATGTCATGGCCTGCAAATAGTCCGGATCTTAATCCAATTGAAAATCTTTGGTGGAAGTTGAAGAAAATGGTCCATGACAAGGCTCCAACCTGCAAAGCTGATCTGGCAACAGCAGTCAGAGAAAGTTGGAGCCAGATTGATGAAGAGTACTGTTTGTCACTCATTAAGTCCATGCCTCAGAGACTGCAAGCTGTTATAAAAGCAAACAAAAGCAACAAAATACTAGTGATGTGTTGGAGTGTTCTTTTGTTTTTCATGATTCCATAATTTTTTCCTCAGAATTGAGTGAGTCCATATTTTTTTCCCTCTGCTTGGTCTAAAAAAGTAACCGTTACTGACTGCCACAATTTTTTTTTCCTGATTTCTTATAGTGTTTCTTAAAGCCAGAAAGTTGCCATTTGAAATGACTTTAGTTTTGTGTCATGTCTGTGATCTGCTTTTTTTCTACAAAATTAAACAACCTAATGAACATCCTCCGAGGCCGGTGATTCCATAATTTTTGCCCGGGGTTGTAGTACACAGAAAATTCACAAGAGGTATTGATAAGGGAATGGATAAGGAATCGGATCGATATCCAGAATCAATAATGGCATCGATATCAATAAAATCTTATCAATACCCATCCCTAATTTTCGGGCTGTACTTTGGTTCTCTGTCACATGATTGTCTGATTGGATATTTGCTTCCTTAAGTGGTGTTTGAACACTGAGGTGATGTACTGCTCATCATGGATCTTAATGTCTTTGTAGGAGAGTTAAATAAAAGGCAGGGTCAGTTTCTCTTAGCCATGTCCCTACAATGGATTCACTTAATGGATATATTATCTCTATTCTTGGTAGCACATAATGTAGCATTTACAATTATGGCACAGTTCAATCAAGTATTGTTAATCAATATTTCTAACAATAATATTGCTCAAATGACCTAATGTAATGTGAAACAGATGCTTGGCTACTCTATGCAGCTTCAAACTGATAACATGAATCCTCTGATAATTTAATAAGGAGCACCTTTCAGTTAAAAAAAGGAACAGTGTGTCGATACAATGTTGGCAAATTATTTCTTATGATCAGGTATTTGTCCACAACTGACTATATCATCAGTGAGCTTGCATAAGATCGCTCACAGATTAATGGTGGAGTGACGTTGATTTGAGTTGGGTGTGGAACATTGTAGGAATGGTGTGTTAACTATGTGGTGGCTGTCAGAGACTGTTGATAAGAAACACAGACTTAATCCTCTGTTATATAAAGTGTTGTTGGTATGTTCACTACACAAATTATGAGTCTCTTCACTGTTCCGTTACGTTTTAATGTAGCTCAAAATGGTATTTTTATGTTCTTTAATCTTGTGCAAAAAGTTTCTGAACTAAATGAATGTTGAGCATTTGATCCCTTTATTTTGTTGTTTATGTTTTGGCCCACCAAATCCCCTCAAAACATCTTTTTTTCTGTAGAGACCACATTTTTATTTTGTTGAATATTCTACAAAAGAAACTTGAGTTGAAACTATTCGTTGATTAAGTGAGAGAAAAGGTTCAGTGTTTTGATCATTATTCATTGGGTAATTTGTTAAAGAAAAATACAGAATATTGAGTGGTTCCATCTTTTCAAATGTGAAGAATTGCTTTTCTCAGTTTTAAATCAAATTCTCAATGAAACTGATTTAGATTTTGTATTATTTGAACAAAACAAGGATTTTATAGACATCACTCTGAATTGTGGAATATTGAAATGGACACTTTTAAGTGACTAATCTAAATGAGCAATTTAAGCAATATTGAAAATAATGTTAGGCCCAATTGCAACACTCTTTGTAAACCGTTTCCCTTCACCCTATCACTTTGCACAGTGGTAGGACGAAGGGAGAATATAGCCACTTTCAGGTTCCCTTGATCCTTTCCGCAACTGGTGTAATTTCTGTTGAGGAGAAGGGTGTAAACAATATGGCGAGTACCACTGGAGCATGACAAATGATCAAGAACTTAAAGCCTTATTGCATGAAAATTTGGCCAAAATTTGGAAGGAAGTGAACATTGCAAGCCAGGGTGTCAGTCATGATGATGATGTAATAATTGCACATTATTGGTGTAATTTGCAATCAGGGTTTGTTGGGAGTTTGCCCACAGCGAACAATTCCAAAAGTTAACAGTGGACTGGACGCTATTGAGATCAGAGTTTGGTGAAATTACAACAGCATTCATCCACTCTCTCACCGGATAGATGAAAAACATGGAGAAGTTGCCAAAAATTGATTTAGGTACTGGGAAGTGGTCATCATGAATTCTGTGATTTAAAAATAAAATAAAAAAATACAGGCACTCCCAAGCATGTGAGCACCTGAAAGTGGGACATTTACACACTTTTCTTGCCTAAATATCCTCAAAGCAGATATTTTGCATTGTTAAAGCTCTGTGTCGACTATCTCAGAGGTCAGGTAATAAAAAAATACAATAGTTGCATCAGCCTTAGTAGTAGCTGTTGAAAGCAGTAACTGCCGTGAGCCACATTGTCACATTGTTACACCCTTTGTTACTGCCACCTAGCTTTAATCATGTTGTTGGTAGTGTGCTTGTAGACGAATGCCTGTGGCGATACATTTAAATTGACCACACTGTAGTTAATGTAATGTTTCAGCAGTTACTCAGTCACATCTTAGTTATTCATATCAAAGTGCTGGGAAGACATTTGATACCAGATAAGGGACAGATGTGGGGTATTTATTGATTTATAATCCTTTGAGAAGAGTTGACCCACACTACAACACACCTATAGGTGTCAGTATAAGCATTGTACTTACTTGTAGCTAACAGATGTTCCTATAAACACCACATTATGGGTGCTCAGTCAAGTTTAAGATTTCTTTATTATCCCCGAGGGACAATTTTTCACAGCCAGCAGTACAAACAGCTATCACAACAGCAATGAACAACACAAGAAAAATGGATGTGTGTAATGTATTCCATAGCCACAGATATAACATTACAGACTGTCAAGAACTTTGGTATGACTAACTACAGTATAGCTAAAACCTCCTGTTGCCATGTGGGAGTTATAAGATTAGTAACCTGATCATTTATTTTGCAGCTCCATTTGATTTCAGAAGAGCACTGGACAACTTGAGAGAAAAGGGAATCATCATCTTTTGGGATGTTTGTGAGGCTGGCCGTGGTTCCGACATAAGGCTGCGGTGAGCGGCACTGTCATGTTACCAGGAGTCGGCGTGTTTGGCACAGGGAGCACAGCCCGGGTGCTGGTTCCATTGTTGAAAGCTGAAGGTTTTGAGGTTCAGGCACTCTGGGGCCGAAGCGAAGAGGAAGCAGGCTGCTTGGCAAAGGAATTGGGCATCCCATTTCACACCAGCCGATCTGATGACGTGCTGCTGCACCAAGATGTTGACCTTGTTTGCATCTATATTCCACCCTCAATGACACGGGAGATAGCTGTGAAAGCACTGGGTAAGAGATAGATCATGTCAAGGTGGTTCAGGACTGATTTTGCACAGCTGCTCTTTCTAAATATTGGAGACTTGTTCAAGCTGAATAAATTTTACTGTCATTTCTGAGACTGTTTTCCTTTATCACCCATTAATAAAAAATACCTTCCAAATTCATTGAATAGTGACTAGACTGATAGTTGCAATTTCAGCGCATTTACATTACTATCACAGCATATGGGAATTTCCAAAATGTGAAATGCATTACTCATCTTTGTAACTGTTGTCAACACTGTTAAACATGCACAGTCAACACACTGTATTATCAGAGGAGAGTAGCTCTGTGAAGTTAACTTATCTCATGGAATTCCTGAGTGTTGAGCTCAGTTTCCTGTTTTCTCTCCAGCTTCCTGCGTGTGTCCTTGTCAAAAATGGCGAATTCCCTGTGGCCCTGAAGGATGCTGAGCTCTGCATTTAAAAACATATTGTAGTTGTACCCTTCTTGCCGTTACATATTATCGCTGAAAGAGGTTTCCTTTTTTATCAGTGCCAACCTCCAGGGCCCTCATTTATCAGCCGATCATATGCACAGATTTGTCCTTAAACTGTGTATATGCAGGGTAAAATGTGGGAGATTCCAGACTTTTTTATACTTTTCCCCTGCATAGTTTTCAATTTGAAAAGTTTGAATTCCCAAGTCACAATATCACCAGGCTGGAGGCATTCAGTTCAGTGTTAAAATCCCACCTTGTCCTTGTGATTCAGATTTTGACACCCCTCTGTTCACCTTATTCAGCCCCGCCCACTTTTACAACAGAGGCATTTCCATTTTGTCACCCTGCTCAGTGTCGCTCTCATTAGACAGAAATCTCTGCTATTATGGAATTGTGGGATAGCTTGCTCCCACAGATTGATCTCGCCAGACTACTTTTGCCACACTGCTCGGCGTGCTGCTCTCGTTGGAGCAACAACACACAGAATGTGTCTTTTCCCAGATAGATCTCTTTCAGTGCAGCTTCTTGTTCTGACTTTAACACAAAGCTGACACCCAAGTCTTTCATCGCCAACTGTAAATGGTAATCAAATCATTCCAATTGTATCTTTCTGAACTCTTCCGCATCACACTCCATCGTGCCAATGTTTACAATGTGCTTGAGCAATAACAGGTGAAGGTGCTCATAAACTTTAAGTTTCTTAAATATTTATTACGGCCACTCTTAAAACTTCAATTATCTTAATAATTTTATTACTGGTAAATTTTAGAATTGATTTAGATGAGATATACTCATATCTCATAGGAATATATCACAATTATCTGGGAACTACTTTTTGCGCAGGAATTCATCAAGCACGCCAGCCGCGGGCACTTACTAACACAGAATACCCAGAAACTGGCTAGAAGTTCAGCCAAAACGAGAGCGTCCACTTTTAGCTTGCCATAAGCTAAGCTAGTGGCGCTCGTGAGAGTGTGCCGTTTTGTCTTAGGACTTCCGGTGAGCGGTGTTTTTGTATAGAACAATGGAAGATATTACATGGGTAGAAACAAAAACCTTTTTGAAAAGCTCAAAGGGATCGACTCTGGCTCACCCACAGGTCATAACAGAGTTGGAAGATGACATGAAAAAGTGGCCCTCGATAATTTTTAACTACTTTGTGTTGTCACTTGGCATGGACGGTTTGGCTATGAGGAACTATGAGCTCCGTGCCGCACAGTGGTGCGGAGCTTGTATAAAAGCACAATCAAGTTAAAATACTACCCGACAAGTAGTACCACCGTAATGCCAAGATTACGTAATGTCACTATGCGTATGGTGTTATTTCATGCAGTGCTTGGTTTTATCAAATGCCAGAAAATTAGTAAATAAGATAGCAGCTAATGCTACAAACACAGCTTACCCGTTTATCTCACTAGCATCCGCCGCTGCTTCTTCAACAGAGCATTGTAGTCCAACCATTTCTCTGGGTAAAGATCCAGTGGTGTGGGTTTTTTCTCCATAAAATAAAAAGAACAGACATAGCGACGTTTGGGTGGATTTTTCAAATTCAGCGCCTTTAGCCAGCACCAGTTTTCCTTGTCTTTCAATGGAGGAGGGAACAAGTTAAATGCTCGTCCACAGCACTCAGATCTCTCCTTTCCATGTTTAAAATATTGTTCTGAAAGTGATAGTTTCCTCATCTCCCAGTTGTTGTGGCACCCAAGAACTGAACAATTAATGCTGCTCATGTTTGGACACTTCTAGCGTACTGTGTTCCCACGTAGCTAATCATCAGATGCAATGGCAAACCGGAAGTTGCTTGACAAAATGGAGCTGCCCACCCTGACTTCCTGAATAAGGTGAATACTGTCAAAAAATAAAAATAGAAAAACAAAACGTCCAGCTTTCCTCCCCGAGTCAGCAGGTGCATTTCTGGAAAATGTCTTATTACTCTGCAGTTTTACTCTGCATTTGTCGGCATTTCTTATCGTGTGATGCGCATTTTAGGACAAGCAGAACCATCCCGATGGCTGACACAGTGAAGAAACAAACACTGCTTCAGCTAATCCAAGCTTCTGAGCTTTTATTCCAAAGTGAAGGTTCGGATTTATAGAGACTGTACAGAGAGACAGAAGGCGACACTCTTCACCCCAAAATTCTTAATTTTTTCAGTCTGTTGGATTTTGGATTCTAATGTGTGGTGACACTGCTGTTTGTGTTGCTGGACACTATTTTAGTCCTGCCGTGAGCATGCATGCGGAATGTCTCCATGACGCTGTTTTGTACAGGCTACGTACAGATGGATTTTTTTTTTTTACATTGTTAAAAAGTTACATTCGGAATACATTATTTTCAGGAGATAATGGAGTTTATAACTAACGGTGAAAGAAATTTGTGAGGCGCTCCGCAACACCGGCTGGTGATCGTGTGCGATCCGTGCGTGGGGACTCCTTTGGTGGAGCGGAGTTTGGAAATCACAAGTGGATGACTGTTAAGGGTTTTTTTTCTTCTTTTCAGTGGAGCTGGTAGGGTTTATCTTTATTTTACTTTGAGTGTCTGTCTTGATGTGAGACTGTTCTGTAACAGAGCAGCATGCACTGCACTCATGCAATGTGCACATGCACTAAGTTTTTGCACAGTGGAAAGTGGCTGCTTTTACCGTGACTGCATCAAAATCAACAGTTATCACACAAAAAATAAGTCATAACACCATATCACACTTATGTAAACTTTGTAATTAATCTATGGTTCCGTTTTTAATGTTAGCAGCATTCAAGTGCACGGTTTCCTCTAAGAAATGCTGTCAGAAACACTGAAATGTTATGATTTCAGTGCGACATGTCCTTTAAAACATAGAAGAATGGAAATACGCAGCTATCCAGCAACAAAATCTCAAAGTGTGTGTCTGTACCTGAATAATTTCGAATTCTGTTCTGCCGTTTTCATAAAAGCCTCCCTGTTCAATGTCACAGAGGCTGCAATATCTTAGTCTCTGATCTGATCGATCCCACAGTAGACAGCGTTGATCGAGTCGGCTGTGCACCTGCCTCCGAACTCTCATAACTCTGTATCGCATCACAAAACATCCTATAATTCTAGATGATTTGTGGATTCTGATCTCCACATCATAATACATATAGGTAAAGGGTGTGAAATGTCTGGCATATATCAATAAACATTAGGTGACTATTCATACTGAAAGAGCAGATACAATTGTGTAACCATGTTTCTTTTTCATAAATTGTAATTACCTTCAAGAAACTAGATAAACTCCATAGTAACAAACAACATAACACCATTATTATATAAGCCAGGCTCAGAGTCCTCAAAGAGTCAGGTAAGACCATGATTACAAAATAGTCAAACATCCTCTGTGTCATTGTAATCATCATCTCCATCACTTTCATCTGACATGTCATCGTCAACCACATCCTGAAAGGATCCCAGAAGATCTTTGCTCCCAGAAAATTGGTCACGAACTCGATAGGAAGGTCCTCTACTATTAATAAATTTTATTAAAATAAAAAAGACCTTTACCGTCAACAAGCATCCTGATCTCCACCTGTTACTACAAGACATGAATCAAATAGTTTCCAACTGCAGTTTTATATTGGCGTTATTTTCATTGCTAAAATTGAATTAGGATAGATACAACAGCATTGCAGTGACGTCACAGGTGCATAAAGGATTCTGGGACAACTTCAGTTGCTCCCTTGTTTCCACTCAGGATCGCCAGAGCATAACCCAGGTGGATCTGCATGTTGATTTGACACGTTTTACTATGGATACTCTTCCTAACGCAGCTCCACGTTACATGGAGAAATGTGGCTGGGGTGGGGTTTGAACCGGGAACTTTCCGCACTGAAACCAAATCCGCTAACCGCTTACAATAAATGTCTGCTTATTCTGCTTGGAAAGTTTTATGCTAGTTGTTGAAATGTGCATGTTGAACCTTCTTGAAGCGCTTTAAAATTATGTCCACAATTGATTTTGTTCTATAAATTAAGAAACCATGAGTGAATGGCCATTGCCAATGGAGGGGTTTTCAGCTAGTGTTGCCACCTATTGATGCATTTATTTTGTGGAATTTTCATATTTCTTGTCTCACGGCTTTGATTACACACAAGCACTTCTGATGAGGAACAGAAGCAACAAACTGATGTGTTGTTACCATATATGTTTATTGAGGGCATTTCTGAATTCAAATGATCTTGAACGTACATCTGCTTTAAAATGTAGAATCTGTCTGATAAACAGTTTTTTTTATTTTAATTACATATATGAATTTTATTTATTTATGGTTTTTTTGGACGGACATACATACTAAATTTAGTTTGTATGACAGCATTTGGAACATTTTCTACGCACAGTTTGACAATTGAGGGCCCTGGAGCTGAACAATGATCCAACTACATTTGCGCACCAACGTACTATCCTACATCTTATGGCCCAGTTACATGGCAGTTAACGAAGGGCAACAAAGCCCAAACGAAACAAAAAATCTGGACTTCTGTTCACTTTTGTTGGCATCATTTAACCATTGCGCAGCTTTGTTCCTGCAGCTGGTGCTTTGTCAGGATTTTGAAACTGTTGAAAAATTTGAACAAATGCCACCGAAAACCTCAATTCATCTGTATTTTGTTTTGCTGTCGTTCGTGACGTTTTTTTTTTATCGTTTGCTAGTTTTTATAAAGTTAATGTTTAGTTTGACTTCGTTCGACCAGCTGAATGTTTTCACACAGTGCAGAAGCCAGTTTGTGAGCGCTGCTGCTGCCGCTGCGTTCATGTACCGACGGAAATTACAGGGCAAACTCAGCCTGTTTGCTTGGATGTTTTTTATCTGGGTGGGGGTCAGCTTCACTGGGCTCAAGCACCTTATATAGGCCAGAATTTATCTTTTGTGTGGATACAATTAATTATTCTGCCACAAGCAAATGCTGAATTTGAAACAACAAAAAAGTTGCGTAATTTCCGATGGTACTTGAACGCAACGGCAGCAGCAGCTCCTACGTGCGCTTATTTTATGTTATTTTTATTAAATATAACAATATGAGTGTAGGAATGACAATCCAGCCCTTATGTACATGTGGCAACAGGTAGATGATTCAGATGATTAAATAAAGAGCTGTTCTGGAAGGCAGAATTCACATTGTTGATCAGTGGCAGCTCCTGGAATAACATGGGGAGTCAATGTGCGTTCACACAGACTGATCACTTTACTGCTCTGATATATTCATCTTTACACTTATATTTATTGCCCCTTTTGACAGTTTTCTGTTATAAATCAATATATATGGCTTAGTAACATAATACAGTGATAGAGCAGCCACCACGGCACACCAGTGGTTTTTTTTTTTTTAGTTGGAGCAAGACGTAGCATCCAGCATGTCATCAGACAGTGAGGATTCTGATGATGAGGAGATGATCCCTCTTTTGTTCTGGACGAGGAACCAGAGCAGGGGGTCCACTGACGTGCGCACAGATCTCCACAGCTTATGTTTGCAGTTTCTCCAGGACTCAGGCGCTCTGAGCTGCATCCCAGTGCTGAGTCCTGGAAAGCAGAGATGCAGGCACACATTGCTGCAGCAGTGGCTCCAGGTGCATTTTGTTTAAAGCGTCGAGATCAACGTTAACTTTGATTTTGTTTTGTTCCTCTTTCGTCCCTTTTGCGCTCTTGGTTCGCAGGCTATTCGGTGATAATGTTCGTTTGCCCACCTTTTCTTGACGACTTGTGACTTTTTTACTTTTTCCCCTTCATTCAGGAATCGTCGTATGCCATGTGACTGGGCCATAAGAAGCACTTTTGTGAAACTTAATCAAAAAATATACAACGTGTAAACTAAGTATTGAACACATCACTATTTTTCCTCTGTAAATATATTTCTAAAGGTCCTATTGACAAGGAAGTTTCACCAGATGTCAGTAACAACCAAAGTAATGCACACATACAAAGACAGCAACCACAGATGTTCATAAATGAAGTTGTGTGTAATAATGTGAAGTGACACAGAGAAAAAGTGTTAAACACCTGAAGAAAGGGAGGTGCAAAAAGGCATGGAAAACCAAGCCACCAGCTGAAATCTATCAGCAATTAGAAAGCTGTCCTGCCCCTTGACAGTGCAAATTAATATCAGATGGTTCAACTGATGGCCTATAAAAAGGTGCCTCATTACCAAGGCCTCACATAAGAAACATCTCATAATGGGTAAAAGAAAGAGCTCTCTCAAGATCTTCACAACCTTATTTCTGCAAAACAAACTGATGGCATTGGTTACAGAAGTATTCTAAACTTCTGAATGTTCCAGTGAGCACTGTTGGAGCCATAAAGTGGAAAGAACATTTCACCATAAACTGGCCACAAGCAGGTGTTCTGACAGAGGATTTCTGACAGAAGAGTGAAAAGAATTATCAGAAGAGTTGTTTAAGAGCCAAGGGCCACTCGTGGAGAGCTTTGGAAAGACCTGAAATTAGCAGATACAATTGTTTCAAAGAAATCAATAAGTAATACACTCAACCACTATGGCCTGCATGCACGCTCACCACGCAAGACTCCATTGCTGAAGCAAAAACATGTTGAAGCTCGAACGTTTGCTGTACATTTAGACAAGCCTATGAAATACTGGGAGAATATAGCCTGATCAAATGATCAGGCTATATCTCTTATAACTCTTTGGATGCCAAAATACACACCATATTTGGAGGTCAAATGACACTGCACATCACCCCATAAATACCATACTAGCAGTGAAGGTTGGATGTGGGAACATCATGGTGTTGGGCTGTTTTCAGCATGTGGCACTGGCAAACATCATGTCATTGAAGGAAGGATGAATGGAAAAATATACAGAGATATTCTTGATAAAAATCTGTTGCGATCTACCAGGATGATGATGTTGAAAGGAGGGTGGACATTTCAGTAAGACAATGATCCCAAACAAACAGCCAAGGAAACTCAGTTTGTTTCAGAGAATGAAAATAAAGCTGATAGAATGGTCCAGCCAATCACCTGACTTGAATCCAATAGAAAATCTATGAAAAGAACTAAAGATCAGAGGTCCACATTACCTTCAGGATTTGAAAACTGTTTGGAAGAATGCGCCAGAGTTACACCTGAGCAATGCGTGCAACTAGTTTCTTCATATAGGAGGCATCTTGAAGCTGTCATTACCAACAAAGACTTGTGTGAAGTATTAACTAAATTTCAGTAAGTATGTTCAACACTTTTTCCTTTGGTCATTTCATAATATTATACCTAACTTAATTTCTGTACTTTTTTGTTTAGGGGTCTTTGTATATATGAATTGCTTGGGTTGTTGGGTGATTCTTTAACTACGGGCACTATTGGCCTTGTAAATGTAATTTCCACCACACCACTGCCTTACAATATAAAGCGCCTTGGGGCAACTGTTTGTTGTGATTTGGCGCTATATACATGTGCTCTGATGTCACTGTTTATCTCCATAGAAACTACCCAAACAATCTTTCATACAAGGGTGATTCTTAGACTACGGGCACTTATGTCCTTTGATCATATTGCATGAAAAACAGAAAAAAGGGGAAATTTCACACTTTTATAGTTATCTTTACAATGAAATTGTGTTAAGAAATTTGTTCTAGTATATGATGACTTTTTCACCTTTTTTCAGCATCATTATATGCAAATATTGCCATTTTGTGCTTGTCCCACACCCAGACTTTTGATCTTCAATGATAAAAATGAATGGTAAACGTTTTTTCTAATGTTTTAAAATATCTCTGAATAAAATATCAGTAAAATAATCAAAACATAATTGGGGTATTCAATGTCATACAACTGTTGATTTTTTTTTTAAACAAAATGTAGTTGTCCCACACTATTGCCGTAATTTCCACCACAACACTGTAATGTCCCTTTAAACAGTTTGTATGAAAGATTGGGTAGTTTCTATGGAGATAAACAGTGACATCAGAGCACATGTATATAGCGCCAAATCCAACAGTTGCCCCAAGGCGCTTTATATTGTAAGGCAATGGTGTGGTGGAAATTACATTTACAAGGCCAATAGTGCCCGTAGTTAAAGAATCACCCATTTGCATATAATGATGCTGAAAAAAGGTGAAAAAGTCATCATAGACTACTAGAACAAATTTCTTAACACACTTTCATTGTAAAGATAACTATAAAAGTGTGAAATTTCCCCTTTTTTCTGTTTTTCATACAATATGATCAAAGGACATAATAAGTGCCCATAGTCTAAGAATCACCCTGTTACAGATTTGGTTAAAATTTTGTCAGTAGCATCATTAAAAAATATATTTACTGAGAAAAATGTTGATGTTTGATACTTCACCTGCTGTAGATGTTTTTCAAAAGACACTTTTGAAGGTGTCACATAACCAAAAATTGTGAAATCGCTTTGTAAGCAAGAACAGACCATTTTGATGGCTGAATCTCTACTAATGGGTGTGAAAATGTATCACATGGCAGTCATCAGAAATTTTTGTCCTGTGAAATGAGTTTACCTACAGTGGGGTAAAAAGGTATTTAGTCAGTCCATGATTGTGCAAGTTCTCCTACTTAGAAAGATGAGAGAGGTCTATAATTTTCAACATAGGTACACCTCAACTATGAGAGACAAAATGAGGGGGAAAAAATCCAGGAAATCACATTGTAGGATTTTTAAAGAATTTATTTGTAAATTATTGTGGAAAATAATTATTTGGCCAATAACAAAAGTTCAACTCAGTACTTTGTAATGTAACCTTTGTTGGCAATGACAGAGGTCAAACGTTTCCTGTAAGTCTTCACCAGGTTTGCACATACTGTAGCTGGTATTTTCACCCATTCCTCCATGCAGATCTCCTCTAGAGCAGTGATGTTTTGGGGCTGTCGCTGGGCAACATGGACTTTCAGCTCTCCCAGCAAATTGTCTATGGGGTTGAGGTCTGGAGACTGACCTGGCCACTCCAGGACCTTGAAATGCTTTTTAAGGAGCCACTCCTTCGTTGCCCGAGCGGTGTGTTTGGGATCATTGTCATGCTGGAAGACCCAGCCATGTTGCATCTTCAATGCTGTCACTGATGGAAGGAGGTTTTGGCTTAAAATCTCATGATACATGGTCCCGTTCATTCTTCCCTTAACACAGATCAGTCGTCCTGCCCCCTTTGCAGGAAAAACAGCCCCAAAGCATGATGTTTCCACCCCCATGCTTCACAGTAGTTATGGCGTTCTTGGAATGCAATTCAGCATTCTTCTTCCTCCAAACACAAGAGGTTGAATTTTTACCAAAAAGTTCTATTTTGGTTTCATCTGACCACATGATATTCTCCCAATCCTCTTCTGGATCATCCATATGCTTTCTGGCAAATTTCAGACGGGCCTGGACATGTACTGGCTTAAGCAGGGGGACATGCCTGGCATTGCAGGATTTGAGTCCCTCTCTGCATAGTGTGTAGCCTTTGTTACTTTGGTCCCAGCTCTCTGCAGGTCATTCATCAGGTCCCTTTGTAGTTCTGGGATTTTTGTTCACCGTTTTCATGATCATTTTGACCCCACGGGATGACATCTTGCGTGGAGCACCAGATCGAGGAAGATTATCAGTGGTCTTGTATGTCTTCCATTTTCTTACAGTTGCTCCCACAGTTGATTTATTCACACCAACCTGCTTGCCTATTGTAGATTCACTATTCCCAGCCTGGGGCAGATCTACAGTGTTCTTCCTGGTGTCCTTCAACAGCTCTTTGGTCTTGGCCATGGTTGAGTTTGGAGTCTGACTGTTTGAGGCTGTGGACAGGTGTCTTTTATACAGATAAGTTCAAACAGGTGCCATTAATACAGGTAACGAGTGGAGAACAGAAGAGCTTCTTAAAGAAGAAGTTACAGGTCTGTGAGAGCCAGAAATCTTGCTTGGTTGTGGGTGACCAAATACTTATTTTCCACCATAATTTACAAATAAATTCTTTAAAAATCCTACAGTTTGATTTCCTGGATTTTTTTTTTTTCTCTCATTTTGTCTCTCATAGTTGAAGTGTACCTATGTTGAAAATTACAGACCTCTCTCATCTTTCTAAGTAGGAGAACTTGCACAATCAGGGGCTGACTAAATACTTTTTTGTCCCACTGTACATAACTAAGATTGTTATTATGTCACTTTAAAAAAATTATTCTGTGTCACAGGACATCCTTCTCCATCCTGTATCAACAGGAATTGTATAATAAGAGGGTATTTCTCAGTGACCCTAAATGGGAAATTACAGTTCTAGTATCATTTCCTTTAACACGTCTTTTGAATTAGAAAAATAACCCATTACCTTTTCCTTCCTCCTGCAGGGATCGGTAAGAATGTTGTCTGTGAGAAAGCTGCAACTGCTGTGGATTCCTTCAACATGGTGAATGCAGCTAGGTACTACCCCCAGCTGCTCAGCATTATGGGCAACTCCTTGCGTTTCCTACCAGCTTATGTTGCAATGCACCAGCTGCTGATGGAGGGGTATGTTGGTGAAGTTCAGGTGTGTGATGTCAGAGTCTACGGTCCCAGTCTCCTCGACCAGTCATATGGCTGGACATGTGAGGATCTGATGGGGGGAGGCGGGCTGCACACAGTTGGGTCTTCCATTATTGATCTTTTAAGTTATCTAACTGGGGCACGAGCCCATCGTGTACATGGCTTATTACGGACTTTTGTGCAACAAAACGGATTAATCCGTGGCATTCGTCGCGTCACCAGTGATGATTTTTGTTTCTTTCAAATGCTGATGGGAGGAACTAGGCGCAGTTCTGGTGTTGTGTGCTGCACCGTGACCTTAAACTTCAATATGCCTGGGTCATTTGTTCATGAGATTATGGTAGTTGGGTCAACTGGGAGGTTGGTTGCCCGGGGAACAGAACTGTATGGTCAACGCAATGGGAGTAATGGTGAAGAACTTTTGCTTGGGGACAATGGGTGGGCTGGACCTGAGGTGCCTGAGATGCCCCTACCTCATCTTCAGGGTCTCAGTGCTATGGTAAAGGCACTGAGGCAGTCTTTTCAGGCTCACGAGGAGCGCAGGTCATGGGCCCATGGACCAGTTGCCATAGCACCCACATTTGAAGATGGACTATATGTGCAGACAGTAGTAGAGGCAGTTAAACAGTCCAGCTGTAGTGGAGAATGGGTGTGTGTGGAAATTTTGAGTCAGGAACCAGATCCAAACCACAACCTGTGTGAGGCTCTGCAGAGAAATAAGCATTAAATGTACAGTGCCCTCCAAAAGTATTGGGCCCCTTGGTATTTCACTCATTTTAATTTGTTTGTCATTTCAAATACAAAAAGCAAATCAGGCTTTTCCAAATAAAAAATTCTAAAATTATTTTCCTTATACCCAAACTCAAAGCAAATCTCTCCAACTTGATATAAATTCATTAAAAATATAAAAACCAGGATGATGGGTTGCATAAGTAATCAGCCCCTTTGGTATAACACCTGTGAATAATCAGTTTTATTACCACTTTTTTTTTTTTCCAGACAAGTCAGGTATGGATACATGAACATTTCCAAGTCACTGAATATGTGTTGGACTTAATTTACATCAATTATGAAGAAATGCAAACAGGATGGCACTCTATGATAAATCTGTGTGGAGTAGACAGTTCTCAAAAACTGAGGGGCTCATTACTTATGTAGTCCATCATCTTGGCTTTTATATTTTTAATTAATTTTTTTCAAGTTGTAGAGATCTGCTTTGAGTTTCAGGAAGATAATTTTGGAATCTTTTATATTGAGAAGCCTAATTTACATTTTGTATTTGAAATGGCATAAACAAATTAAAATGTATGAAATACCAAGGGGCCGAATACTTTTGGAGGCCACTGTGCTTCTACATTTGTATGTTGTTGGCAGTGATGAACAAATGGTATCTCAGTGTTTCCCCTTTACAAAAGATGCTAAGCAATTTACAAACTTTTTACAATTTTCACTTTCTAATATTTTGAGCAAAAATATGGTTCATAAAACTGTTGTAACTTTGTTTTATGTGTGTTCATTACATGAACCACAGCTCCATTATTCTACTTTTCAACATAATATTATGTCCTGATGTTATTAATTATCATTGAATACTGAAAGTGTCACATACAGTTTGAATTTTCTCATGATACCTTGAAGGCATGGTGTCATGATGGTCATCCATCCTTCCATTTTCTAAATCCACTTATTCCTGTTAAGGGTCACTGGATTGGGTCACCTTTTTTCTTTTTTTTAAACAGGCAATTTAGTGTTTCCAGTTCATCTAACATGCATGTCTTTGGAAGTGGAAGGAAGCCCACACAAACATGGGAAGAACATGCAAACTCCACACAGAAAAGACGAGGTTGGAAGTGACCCTGAGACCTTCTCACTGTGTGGCAACAGTGCTAACCACCAAACCACCCAGCTGCCTCATGATAGTAATGTTCTTGCTAAATGATGCATCACGCAGTAAGTCTTGGTCAAGAATTACTTAAGTTACGTTCACTGTTTGTCTGACCACAGTGTCAACTTTGAAAACTGTATTTTTGTGTAATCCAAAAAAAAAAAAAAAAAAAAAATGAGGGTTGAAACAACTTGGTGTTTATTAAATGCATCAAATAGTCTAGAGTAGACCATTGTTATTTCAGAGGCTCGCCTTAACGTAAAGCCTGTTAAAGACTCAAGTGCATGCAGGCTCTGCAGGTTAAGACATGAGGTATAATGTCTGAGTGGGCATTTGTATTTTGAAACAAACGTGTTCAAGCTTACATTCATGATCTCCATCTATTGGCCCTATAAGCTGTATGTACCGGTGAGAGTCACTGTTTTAGTTGAATCAGGTGACCTAACGTAATGAAGACTCCAAGGACCATGTCCATGGCTAAATGTACATATCTGAGGGCTTTTGTGCAGTTGTGAACTTGGGGACTCTAACTAACCAGTAGATTTAAAACATGTATTTTGACAATATGTTTAAATTGGGGGGGTTTCACATTTTTATTGTGACTTCTTTATAACAAAATTAATCTACCTTTGTCCTTATAATCATGATGTAGTCAGACATTGGCATTTGTGAATCACATTTTTATATTACAAATTACATACTGTACATACAGATTGTGTTGTACACCCCTGTAGTTTGTTTTGATCCTGAATAAGTTTTATCTCCGTGACTACAGAATTACTATAGATGTACTGTGTTTCTGGTCACCATAGCAGTCCTTGTACCTGCAATATTTCCCCTAGAATGTACTTTTTTTTTTGGTTGGTTGGTTGTGGTTTTGTTTTTTGTTTTGTTTTTTCAGGCCCAGTCATACACTGAGGGGAAGACTTTGTCCTTTAAAAACAATTAGAGAAACATTTTAGAATGTAAAAATTGGAGCCCGACCGATATATCAGTTGGCCGATAATAGTGACAGATCTAAGCCTTTCAGGAGCATATCAGTAACTGCATTATTTTTGCCACTATGAAAGCATTTATTTTACAGAGTAAATGATGCAGAAAAACACTTGGACTGTTGGAAATTGTCATTATAAAGTTGGTCCCGCACAGGACACTTTGACAACATTGTTTGCAGTACTGTCAGGCATGGCTGGGACCCTCCCATCACCCCTTGGTCACATTATCTGCAAGAGATAGAGGCAAAGTGACCGGCTGACATTAAATTTTAGTCAGAGTGGGCGTTTTGCAGTCAAGACAAGTTGATTGCTCTGCTGCCAGCTAAGGGGGACCAAAATAGGCAAGAATGTTGGTAAGGTTAGACCTTACTTGTGTGAAGCGCCTTGATGCAACTTTGTTGCGATTTAGCGCTATATGAATGAATTTTTTAAAAAAAAGTCCATTTCATGCAAATGCTGAGTGATGCGACATGGCGACCGCAATCTGAGTGAAGGCACCTTGACATACATTGGTTGATTGTTGGTTATATTTATAGTTATTTATAATAAAGTTCATGGTTAAACTGTAAAATATAAAGCTTCAGTTATGCTTCTTTGTCATAAGGTTTTGATAACGAAATGTTAGGAATCATTGTCATTTTTAATACATACATTAGGAGATATCTATCATAAATTTTTACTCTAATATTTGTCATATCGGCCCCCAAAAATCCATATTGTTTGGGCTCTGTTAAAAATAAGCTGTGTACCCTATGAAATTTGCAAAAATGGCACACCATGAACAAAGTGAGTGTGATTCAAAATAGAACTTTTATATTTTTTATTTATTTATTTTTATCACCTAAGTTAAAATGGTATTCCTGTGTGATAGAGTGGTTTTCACTTTGTATATCAGGTTTTTTTTTTACCCCTATAATTTTGGAATAGAGCAGTAATCCTGTGTCAGTGGGTCTGGCGGGGTGATTTTGTAATGCAAGGTAAAATTAAAGCATTTGAGGGTATTTGTTTTACTGTATATGTCATAGAACTCTCAAACAAGCTGTGTCAAGCCTGAATGGTATTTAAAGCAGGCAAATATCTGTGAAAACATTAGAATTGTTGGACTTTGGATATGTTTATCATGAAACTCCAAAACATGAAAACATAACAGGCAGTTAAAAACTGATTTTACCCTATATGACCCCTTTCTTATTAGGTAAAGACTATTTTCATTTTCAAATCTAGCCCATGAAAGTTAAAACATAGGTAGAAAAACCTCTTGACTCAAAGGTTTATAGTTTTAAATGTTTACTAAATATTTTAATTGTCGACTGAAGTAACCATGCCACGTGAAAGTTAGCCAGTTTATACAACCGAATCCCATTTTACACCATACAGTATTTCTATGACCATTATTTTCATGTGAAATTAACTTTATAGTGAGTTACAACTGTAAGAAAGATTTTGAACAGGTGTTTTGACTTACACTGGCCTCCAAAAGTATTGGGCCCCTTGGTATTTCACACATTTTAATTTGTTTATACCATTTCAAATACAAAAAGTAAATGAGGCTTCTCAATATTAAATAAAGTGTAAAATTATCTTCCTTAAACTCGAAATCAAAGCAAATCTCTACAATTTGATACAAATTAATTAAAAATATGAAAGCCAAGATGATGGGTTGCATAAAGAATGGGCCCCTTCGGTATATCACCTGTAAATAATCAGTTTTATATAATGGCTGAGTGGATCCTTGTCATTTGATTGTTTTTTTGTGTGTCACACGACATTGATTATTCATCCCATTTGTGTTGCGTTGCATTTAGAGTGCGGCTTGGTTCCATTTAGAATGCAAATTTGGTTCCATTTAGTGTGCAAATTGGTTCCATACATTTTGTACCATTGCACGCTGCACCATTCAACTCGGCTTTGCCTCATTGAATGTAAAACATTCATTATTTGTATATTATTGCCAGTTTTCTTCAGACAAGTCACGGATGGATACATGAACATTTCCAAGTCACTGAATATGTATTGGACTTTAGTAACATCAATTATGAAGAAACACATCCAGTATGGCACTCTATGGTAAATCTGTGTGGAGCAGACAGTTCTCAAAAACTGAGTGACTGTGCAAGAAGGAGAAGAGTGAGAAAAGCCAACAAGACACCCAGACAACCCAAAAGAAGTTGGAGGCTTCTGTGGCTGTGATTGGTGAAGTTGTGCATAGTGCATGTTTTGCATTTTGTGTCACTAGTTCTACAGCTTCATGATGAAGTGGAGCAGAGAAGGATTTTCTTTCTACCCCTGTCACACTAGAGGCCGAATTAGCCCAAATGCCGCCCGAATGGAAATTTGACCCACATTAGAGAAGTGTCGAGGTGCATTCCAGACAGTTCATGTTCAGCCGTGCAGCCAGCCCGAATGTTGAGCACATGCACCCAACTGTTGAGGTGTGTTTGAGATGGAAATGTATTGAACAGCAGTCGAGGTGGACTCGAACTGCATTCAAAATATTTTCACAGCGCCAAAACAGCATTTGAAACAGTCTGATCGTGTTTGAGGGAAATTCACCATGGACAGGCATGTCAACTCCTGCCGGCATGTCCCGGTTGTAGCAGGATGACTCCGCCCCGCTGCATCCTGTTCAGGGTGTACAAAGGAAATATAGTAATGTGCACACAATCATTATGTGCGCCAGATGTGAACATTGCGCAATCACACCAAAAACTGTGTCACTGCGAGTCAAAGCATCTCAGAGCCACGGAGCTGTGCTCGTGGCTGAACGGGCTGTTACATCCATAATAAGGATGATATTACAGATACATTGACATCCCCACTTATGGGTTAGATAATGTATCTGTCGTAATATGTTTGTCATGGCTGTAACTCCCCGGTCAAATGTGCTGCGCTATGGGCAGTGCGTCACAGAGCCGCGCTGTTAGCTGTCATGTCGGCTGAATGGTTGGCTGTGTCCTGTGTGAGCACAGCTGATCGCAACACTGTGCATGCGTGAGGCTGGATCAAAGATCGCTCAGGTGTGTGTGTGTGTGTGTGTGTGTGTGTGCGCGCGTGCGCGCCCATAAGAGCTGATGGCTTTGCTGCGTGTCCGTGAAGCTGGATCAAATGATCGCTCAGCTACATAACAGCTGATCGCGCTGCTGCGCATGCGTGAGGCTGGATCAAATGATCGCTCAGCTGTGTGTATGCGCGCGTGCGCTCACAACAGCTGATGGCTTGGATCATGTGGATTATGTGGTCACTTAGGTGCACCTGTGTGGGCTCACATCATCTGATCGCTTTGGTGCGTTTGTGTGAGCCCATCTGGACAGCGGAGCTCCCAGCTATCCGCTAAACACCTGATTTCCTGGAGGGTGGGGAGCAGGGAGCACATGTGACGGATTTAGTCCTTTCTCACATATGTAGCTGAACATGTGATATATTCCTCAAAATACATATTGTGTCACCAGCTGATATACCACCAGTAAATGTAATTTTTAATCATTTGTACTGATGTTGTGGTAGCTGTAGCTGCTGCGGAGGGACCCTTCCGGCTGGATGTGATGTGGCTGCTTCAAATTCACCCATGACCATGATCAGATTATTTTGAATGCTGTTGGTGTGCCGTCTCAAATATTTAGATTGCAGTCACATTGCGGTCAGGCTACAATTCATCTGGCATTCAACATTTTTTCCACCTCAAACGCACCTCAAAAGTAGAGAGCATGTGCTCTTCATTCTGGCTGGCTGTGCAGCTGTGCCAGACTGTTTAGACTGCTCTCAGAATGGTGTCTGACATTTTTGACTGCACCTCGACACTTCCTGAATGTGGGTCGGATGGCATTTGGGCTCAGTCTGCCTCTGGTGTGACCTGGTGTGAGGGGGTTATTATTCTTGCTGCATTCGGACAGCATTTTGGTATTCGTACTGTGTTCCGCCTACATTTGAACTGGGTTCAGGAGCTATTACACACGCCATGTGCAGGGATCATTTGAGGCGGGTTAGGGCACAATCTGAGTATTTGAATGGCATTCTTTTGCATTTCTTATTCCCTTCCAGATATGGCACGAATTGTGTTGTTTTTTTTTTTTCCCCCATTTCCTGATTCGGCTTCATTCGTGCTCATTCTTGCTAAGTGTGACGGGACCCTTCACCATCAATTCTAGGCTGCATCGCAGATTTACCGTTTAGAAAATTGTAGCTGAACTTTCAGGTCTTCTTTTTAAGAAAATCCTCCTCTATACCACTTCATCATGAAGGTGTATAACTGGGGATAAAAAATGCAAAACATGCACTATGCACAATTTCTCCAATCACAGCCAGAGAAGCCTATAACGACTTCTGTGTGTCTTGGCTTTCCTCACTCTTCTCCTTCTTGCACAGTCACTCAGTTTTTGACAACTGCCTATTCCCCATAGATTTACCATAGAGTGCCATGCTGTTTGTGTTTCTTCATAATTGATGTAAATAATGTCCAAGACATGTTCAGTGACTTGGAAATGTTCATGTATCCATCCCCTAACTTGTCTGAAGAAAACTGGCAATAAAAATGATCATTTACAGGTGTTATACTGAAAGAGCCCATTACTTATGCAACCCATCATCTTGGCTTTTAAATTTTTAATTAATTTATATCAAGTTGTAGAGATTTGTTTTGAGTTTGAGTTTAAGGAACATAATTTTACAAATTTATATACTGAGAAGCCTGATTTATATTTGAAATGGCATAAACACATTAAATATGTGAAATACCAAGGGGCCCAGTACTTTTGGAGGGCACCGTATGTGTGGAGCTGAACAGGAAGAAAAAACAGCACTGATCCTTCATCTTTCTTGTTTTCGAACAGCCTTGGTGCTGCAGTGCTGATCAGTGTGCTGCAGATGCATTGTTTTTTTATTTCCAAAACCAGTGTCACCTTATTCTGAAAGCGTGTGTACAGACATGAAGGTTGTACTCATAACCTTGGAATAATTTAACAATGTTTTTCACCTTTTGTAGTTTACAGACATTGGCATAAATCAAATAATGCACCAAAATAAGCCATCTGTGGAGCTCAAAAAATGTTTTACAATGTGAATAATAGTGTTTTTTGTGTGTATGTTTATAATGTAATGAGTATAAAAAAAAAAAAATGAAAGTGTAAGCTGTGATCATAGACAAAAAAAATTGCCAAATATATATAGTTAGCATATAGTTGCATGATCACTCCAAATAGCAGCATTTACTAAGTCAAATACATAAATAGGCAATAATAAAACAATAAAATCATAAAGGTCAGTGGAAAAAAAATAACATTTATAGTGGTACTCTTCAAAAGACCCAATTCATAAAAGTTAGATGCCATCACATCTCTCAGAAAACAACTAGAGTCAGATCATAATCATTACTGCTACAGGGAATTTGAATGGTGAGGACTTTTCACAGTGGGCCATTTTCCATTTCAATTTAATTCAGTTTATTTCATCTATATGGCTGCAGTAATAACAAAGCTGCCTCAAGGTGCTTCACATGAGTAAGGTTTCACCTTACCAACCCCCAGAACAAGTACACAGGCGATCGGGATAAGGAAAAACTCCCTCAGATGATGTTGAGAAAGAAACCTCAAGCAGACCAGACTCAAAGGGGTGACCTACTACTAACAGTTACAAGGTTTTTGCAAAGTTTTTACAAAGCTTAAGAAATGAAACCGAAAACCACAGTAACATCAAAAACAACGTGCATTATTGAGATGACCATGCAAGCAATTGTGCCCCAGGCATGGGGTCATCCAGCACCCTGGGGTGCAGGGCCAGCATCCATCCATCATGTCATCAGTGGGCCTGTCCTCCTGGTAGAATATATTCTAAAAGCAGGCTGCAGTGTGCTGCGTCAGATTCAGTCATGGCATCTCGCCATGGTATCGGCGTGTCTGTATGAACGTCTCAACTAGTCTGATGTACTAAGCGCTCCACATAATCAGAATAAACCAATGTTACTGCTTAAATAAATGCTGACAGTAAAGCAGTGTATTCTGTAACGTTTTGCTAAAAGTAGAAATATTTTGCGATTCTTGTGCAGAAAGGACAGTTGAGAAGTGTGTTATAGCTTAATAAATTAAAAGGTGTACTTGACTGTGATACCCATAGCTACGGCTCTGTGAAACTCCTACTAGCTAAATTTCATACCCACATTTGATAGCAGAAACAAACGTGCTAATCCTACTAATTAGATTAGTGTAATTTTGTCAGACTGATTGTCGGGGGTTTAGAAGTATGAAGTACTTGGAGCAATCGGATAAGTTTATGTAAAAGGTTTGTTTACTGTTGAGGTAGTTTTATATTTTTACAAGAATTTGTTTCATGCAATCTCTATTTAAAGATATTGCTGACGTTAATGGTCACAGTTGGCCATTCAATACTATTATATCAAGGTCTTCCTTCACTTCCAGGTGACATAGTATTCCTCCAACATTTGGTCACCTTTTCATTTGGTAGAACCACTGGATTTGAGTAGAAAGACAATATATGTACCTAACTGAGGTTTTCAAACCTCAAAACAAGTACTAATATTTAATGTAATTGTGTTATCCTCTACATCTCCGTTTTATTGGCCCTTGATGCTAAGGTCCAGTAGTAACTGAAGCTAGAGTTGTGATTAAGAGTTATGCAGCATCTGTGCTCTGCATACATACAATACATACACATTGCGCAATACTGCTTACCTGACAAGTTTGCCTTGTTTTTGTTTTTGTAATGCACTGATATCTGGTCATATGCAGTGTCATGCTTGTATATTAACCAGCTTCCTGCTAAATTAATTTTATATGGTAAAGAAGACTTTGTATTTATTTATGACTGATTCGTAATGTTTGTCTGTTTGTATTTTTATCATGTGAATTTCTTTTGAAGCTGTACTATTTATGTTGTTTAGATTTAATTCTTTTCTTTAATTCTTTTAAGTGAAAATATGACTTTTGGATCATGTTATGTTATGTGTATTTAAATTGGGGAAACATCTGTTCATATGGTTCATATTATTTACTTACAGTTTTCATTTAGTCCCTGGTCATTAATATACTTCATGATTGGTTATTAGGATTATTGTGATTCTGTTTGGTCTGGTGTGGTAGTGCTAATAACAGTTTTAAAAATGTCTAACATGGGTATTAAAAATCCAGCTCTTATTTTGTGAACAAGTAGTCCCCCTGGTCTCTTTGTACATCATCCAACCAGTATGAATACAGTGGCCATCTTCTACACCTCAATATTAAAAGGCTGCATTTATGAGGACAAACTTATTAAATCTGGCAAACTTTGGCGACCATATCAATCCTCAAAACAACTTTGGTTTGCCTATATAACAGCCCTTAGATGTGTCTGCCCCCTGCTGGATGGTTAGCGGATGGGGGATTAGCTAAAGGTGTAGTTTTCAGTGAGACAAAAAGTTTCTGGACAGAACTGCACTAAATCAGAGTAGTAAACTATTTATGTTCTCAAACTCAAATAGCAGGATTTAAGAGGGTGAGGGAGATGCTAGAGTGGTACGTAGTGAATGGAAGCCATGAGAGACTATTTTTGTACAGAAATGTACTAAAATCAGATAAACCGTTTTTCCAATTGTTTCGCAGCTGTTTCATTCTAAAGTGCAAATAACAGTCACCCATCCACACAGTCCTGCAGAAAGGGTTTTGCATAAATGTGGCTGAAGCAGACTTCTTACTACTTACTCTGTCAGCATATATGCAGTTTTGAAGTGACGTATCATGAAATGTGCTCGTCAGTTTCTTTAATCTCTGAAGGCGGTATGTAGTGTATGTACGTATATATATATATATATATATATATATATATATATATATATATATATATATATATATATATATATATATATATATATATATATATATATATATATATATATATATATGTATATATGTATGTGTATGTATATATGTATGTGTGTGTATGTATGTATGTATGTGTATGTATGTATGTGTGTATGTGTATGTATGTATGTGTGTATGTGTGTGTATATATATATATATATATATATATATATATATATATATATATATATATGTGTATGTGTGTATGTGTGTATAATATGTATGTATATGTGGGTGTGTATGTATGTACATATGTAAGTTTATTGATACATAAAAAGACTTTTCCTTTTCTTTCCTCCTTGTTTCCCCCTCTTACATCACTTACATCATTATCACCAGATCAGGGTCGGCAAGTGGGGGTCTGTTGCTTAAAGGTCTCCCCCTTCTGCCAGCAGACTCCAAAACCTTGTCTTTTAATGCAGAGCCTAGGACATTCAGCAAAGGGTGGACCTGTGTCAGGGGGTGACCCCTCTCTGGCAGCAGGTTTACAAAATACTTTGCATCTTTTAATGCACCACACACATGACAAATGGGGAAGGGGGGGGGGGGGGGAAGGAAATAATAATAATGATAATGATAAATTAATAAAAAAGTTAAGGTAATTAAATTAATAAAATAAAATGAATGTAGCATAATTGTATATATGTATATGTATACATGTGTGTATAGGTGATGTATGTGTGTATTTTGTGTATGTATGATGTGTATGTATGTATGGAGAGAGAGAGAGAGAGAGAGAGAGAGAGAGAGAGAATTACCATCGACACACACAAGAATAGTCCTTTTAAATAGTCATTTTCTGAGTAAATGTGAGGAATTTATTGACATATGAAAATGACTTAAGGAATGACACCAGCAATATCAATAGCAGTTAAAAAAAAAATGGTAGTAATAATAATAATAGAAATTTAAAAAAATATTTTTTTGATTGACAATAATTATTGTCATTATTAGTCTATTATGGTGGGAATTGTTTTTATCATTATTTTATTATTATTATTATTATAGATACTCATCACTAATATATGATATCAATTACATAGTAATAAAAAAGGAATATTGGTCACACTCGGTAGTCGTAATAACGTATGGGTATTTGGGGGTGGGATTAAATAAATTTGTCTTCATCCCACCCCTTTTCGGGTTAAGTGCGCCGGTATGTATGCGTGTATGTTTGTATCTCCTGTTCTTTTCAACCCAATGTGGATAAATGTAGATGTTAAAGAAATGCTTATTTTGTAAAACTCAAAATAAATGATCAATCAGTCAGTATGTATGTATATGTACGTGTATATGTGTGTGTATACGAGGGCTGTCAATAAAGTAACGGTCCTTTTTATTTTTTCAAAAACTATATGGATTTCATTCATATGTTTTTACGTCAGACATGCTTGAACCCTCGTGCGCATGCGTGAGTTTTTCCACGCCTGTCGGTGACGTCATTCGCCTGTGAGCACTCCTTGTGGGAGGAGTCGTCCAGCCCCTCGTCGGAATTCCTTTGTCTGAGAAGTTGCTGAGAGACTGGCGCTTTGTTTGGTCCAAATTTTTTCTAAACCTGTGAGACACATCGAAGTGGACACGGTTCGACAAAATTAAGCTGGTTTTCAGTGAAAATTTTAACGGCTGATGAGAGATTTTGAGGTGATTCTGTCGCTTTAAGGACTTCCCACGGTGCGAGACGTCGCTCAGCGCTCTCAGCCGCCGTCGTCAGCCTGTTCAAGCTGAAAACCTCCACATTTCAGGTTCTATTGATCCAGGACGTCGTGAGAGAACAGAGAAGTTTCAGAAGAAGTCGGTTTCAGCATTTTATCCGGATATTCCACTGTTAAAGGAGATTTTTTTTTAATGAAAGACGTGCGGACGGGTCCGCGCATCGGGACGCAGCCGCCGCGACGCTCCGCCACAGGAAAAACACCTCTGTTGGAAGCCTTAAGGACAAGTTGGAACATGTCCTGCCTGTTAAACAATTTCTCATATACTCACTCCACTGAAAGCCATCAAAAGCCGCCTGGATTTTACAAATGGTTATCAACACGGAGGTGTTTTTCCTGTGCCGCCGCACCGCGTCGGCTGCGTCCCGATGTGCAGATCCGTCCGCACGTCTTTCATTAAAAAAATCTCCTTTAACAGTGGAATATCCGGATAAAATGCTGAAACCGACTTCTTCTGAAACTTCTCTGTTCTCTCACGACGTCCTGGATCAATAGAGCCTGAAATGTGGAGGTTTTCAGCTTGAACAGGCTGACGACAGCGGCTGAGAGCGCTGAGCGACGTCTCGCACCGTGGGAAGTCCTTAAAGCGACAGAATCACCTCAAAATCTCTCATCAGCCGTTAAAATTTTCATTGAAAACCAGCTTAATTTTTCGAACCGTGTCCACTTCGATGTGTCTCACAGGTTTAGAAAAAATTTTGATCAAACAACGCGCCAGTCTCTCAGCAACTTCTCAGACAAAGGAATTCCGACGAGGGGCTGGACGACTCCTCCCACAAGGAGTGCTCACAGGCGAATGACGTCACCGACAGGCGTGGAAAAACTCACGCATGCGCACGAGGGTTCAAGCATGTCTGACGTAAAAACATATGAATGAAATCCATATAGTTTTTGAAAAAAATAAAAAGGACCGTTACTTTATTGACAGCCCTCGTATATGCATATATGTGTGTGTGTGTGTGCATGTGTATATGTGTAGGGGTATGTATATGTATGTGTAGGTATAAATGTATGTATGTGTATATATATGTAGTGTATATTTATGTGTTAGTGGGCATGTATATAGGTATATATGTGAGTGTGTATATGTGTGTGTATATATGTATATAATGTGTGTGTATGTATGTACGTATACAGGTATATATGCACGGCCCAAGCAGATGGTCACCCCCTAGAGCAGGGGTGGGCAATCATGTGCCATGAAGGGCCGAGACACTGCAGGTTTTCCTTTTAACCAATCACCTCAGCAGGTGATTTCATTCATGATCAGGTGTCTCAGCAGCTGATTTCATTGACGATCAGGTGTTTATGTTCAAGGGAGAAGTTCATCAGCAACCACCTGCTGAGGTAACTGGTTGCAAGGAAAACCTGCAGTGTCTCGGCCTTCATTGCCCACCCCTGCCCTAGAGCCTGGTCTGCTTGAGGTTTCTTCCTAAGAGGGAGTTTTTCCTCACCACAGTTGCCTAGTGCTTGCTCTGGGGGTCGGCAGGGTTAATATGGAGTGACTTGGGCCAAGTTTGCTGTGATTTGGCGCTTTATACATAACATACTTATACATGAATTGAAATGTAATTGAATATTGAAGTGTATGTCTGTGTTGATATGTAGTGTGTTGTGAATTTGTGTATATGTTGTTATGACTGTTATAATTGTTGGACTCATTCTAGCAGGGGTGGGCGTTGATAAGCTTTGCTTCTGCCCACACCCTTTCGGACTCACAGGCTTATTTATATAACATTCATATTATTGGTATGTTTCTGTTCTTTCGGATTTGTGTGTGTGCCGAATAAATCCATTCATTCATTCAAGGCTAGGTCTGGTGGCCATCAAGGCCATTGTTGCCTGCATTGCAACAAGCTGTTGTTGATGCCCACTGCAAACCCCCCCCCACCAAAAAAAATAGAAAATGAAGCAGTAACATAACATAACACAACTGACAGTGACAAACACAAACAAAATTGGAGAGAGAGAGAGAAATGTATGGGCAGAGTGATAAGAGATGTATGATGAAGTGAATAAATGTGAGGAGTTGCATCAATGCCACTGCTGCCAAACTGTAGGTGGGGCTTAAGGGGACACAGGAAACAGCCCAAGCACAACAGGCAGAGAGTTCCATTCATCTCTGGTGAAAACAGGCAACCTGAGGATCATTACTGCACACCTCCAGCAAGCATGGAGTGACCATACAATCTATGGGATTGACCACAGGGTGTCTGGGGCAGGCACAGCATAAACAGGCATGCCAAACCACCCTGCATACTGGAGCATCTGATGAACCAAGCATGGGCCAGACAACAAATGGTGCCACATTTTGCAAAGAGGGTGGGACAGCACTGTGCCTTTTGAGGCTAAATCCATAGCACCAGAGTCAACAGGTGGGCATGGACCCATCCAACCAAGACCACCAACCATCTGGAGGGGGTCACAGAATGGGAACCCCCTCCACGCAACCCAAAACATTTTTATTTATAATGCAGATCTTCAAAACAGCAGTCCTGGGTGGTGATAGCCCCACCACTGCTATAGCTGCATGTTGGTATTTGCCTAATTACTTTACGTTGTTTTAGATATACAGTGAGGCTTGTAATTTTTATCGTAGGTACACTTGAACTGTGAGAGACAGAATCTTAAAAAAAAGAAAAAAGAAAATTGCATTGTATAACTTTTAAATAATTAATCTGCATTTAATTGCATGAAATAAGTATTTGATTACCTACCAACCAGCAAGAATTCTGGCTCTCACAGACCTGTTACTTTTTCTTTAAGAAGCCCTCCTATTCTGCACTTTACCTGTATTAATTGCACCTATTTGAACTCATTACCTGTATAAAAGACACCTGTTCACACACAAACGCCTTGCTCTCACTGCCTCCGATGCGCTTAACCAGTCTGCGGGCTCGGTAAATGCCGCAGCGGGCCACTCACACCACCCCCGTCTGCTGTGCAGAGCTGCAGCCAACTCCGGCAACAGGTCCAGAGACTACGCTCGCTGTTTTGATGCGGAGTGCTCCAGCAGCCCGCAAGGATAGACTGCTTGTGGAAAAATCCGCAGCGTCGCAGGGTCTCGGTAACCGCAGCCGCAGAGCTCCATGGCCACTGAGAGAGGTTTGTATCTTTTTAAAGACTTGGATTCTCTGCGGGTCCCGCATCCGTACCCCGCAATGGTAACACCGGAGGCAGTGTGAGCGAGAGGTCAATCACAATCAAACCTATCCACAATGGCCAAGACCAAAGAGCTGTCTGAGGACACCAGGGACAAAATTGTAGACCTGCACAAGGCTGGGATGGTCTACAGCACAACAGGCAAGCAGCTTGGTAGAAGACAACAACTGTTGGTGTAATTATTAGAAAATGGAAGAAACACAAGATGGCTGTCAGTCTTGTTCGGTCTGGGGCCCCATGCAAGATCTCGCCTCAGTTGGGGTAAGAATGATTCTCAGAAAGCCTAGAACTACACGGTGGACCTGGTCAATGACCTGAAGAGAGCTGGGACAACAGTCGCAAAGATTACATTAGTAACACACTACGCCGTCATGGTTTAAAATCCTGCAGGGCACACAAATCAGCACATGTCCAGGCCCATTTGAAGCTTGCCAGTGACCATCTGGATGATCCAGAGGAGGCATGGGAGAAGGTCATGTGGTCAGAAGAGACCAAAATAGAGATTTCTGGTATCAACTCCACTCACTGTTTGGAGGATGAGATCAACCCAAGAACACCGTCCCAACCATGAAGCATGGCGCTGGAAACATCATTTTTGGGAGTGCTTTTCTGCAAAGGGGACAGGACAACTGCACTTTATTGAAGGGAGGATGGATGGGGTCGTACTGTATCGTGAGATTTTGGCAAACAACCTCCTTCCCTCAGTAAGAGCATTGAAGATAGGTCGTGGCTGGGTCTTCCAGCATGACAGTGACCCCAAACACATCGCCAGGTCAACTAAGGAGTGGCTCCGTAAGAAGCATTTCAAGGTCCTGGAGTGGCCTAGCCAGTCTTCAGACCTGAACTCAATAGAAAATTTTGGAGGGAGCTGAAACTCGAAACCTGAAAGATCTGGAGAAGCTCTGTAGGGAGGAGTGGACCAAAATCCCTGCTGCAGTGTGTGTAAACTTGGTCAAGAACTACAAGAAATATCTGACCTCCGTAATTGCAGACAAAATTTTCTGTAGCAAATATTAAGGTCTGTTTTTCTATTGTATCAAATACTTATTTCATGCAAAATGCAGATTAATTATTTTAAAATCATACAATGTGATTTTCTGATTTTTAGATTCGGCCTCTCACAGTTGAAATGTACCTACAATAAAAATTACAGACCTCGCCATTCTTTGCAGGTGAGAAAACTTGCACAATCGATAGTGGAATCAAATACTTATTTGCCTCACTGTACATTTAAGACTCGATGGTGTCCATCCATGTAGATGTTTGTGGTACAAATGGTTTTAAAAATAAGCATCTATCCACAAACTCAGACCACTATAGAATTTTATCTCTGCTAATGTTCTGTTGCTTGAGTTTTTAGCAGCATTGTTCAAAATCGAGTGAACCAACAACGTATAGTTAAATTGGTGAAAGAATGGGATCTAACTTGAATATAAACCATAAAGTTTGTATCTTAATGTCGTCCTTATTTATGCTCAGAGGTTATGCTTTTCCATATCCCTTTGTTGAGATGTTAACAGGATTTCAAAAAAGTGAATGAATTTCAGTAATTTTCAGGAAAATATGAGGTGGGTCTGGATGAAGAATTAGGGTGGGAATGTTCTTTAAAAAAAATGCTTCAATCCAGATTGATAAAGCACATCTGTTCCTATCTGTGATTTATGAATCGTGTGTGTGTATATATATATATATATGTATGTATATGTGTATATATGTATGTATATGTGTGTGTGTGTGAGAAGCGCTTTGAGCTTCTAATGCAGATGGGTAGCGCTATATAAATGCAGTCAATTTACCGTTTATAATTTGTGTCATCTAATATTCAAATAAGTAAATCCCATATTTGGTTTTATTTAAGTTACATAGGCTTGGTTTTTCTCTTTCATGATTGTAAATATAAAAATTATATCTACTTGTCATCGTGATTTGAACTTAATGCTGTGAACATGCTTTTTTTAAATAAAGTTCCACCAAGCTGAAGAAGGGCGGAACAAAAAAGTTTCGAATCGTAACGCAGACGTCACGGGACCCGGATGCTTCGAAGCAGATCAGTCCTGGGTGTCGATCTCTAAGATGGCGGCTCGTAGAAGAAGTGTTGTTTGGAACTTTTTTAGAACCATCGACGATGAGTCGCTCCTGTGTATGCTCTGTAGGCGTACTCTGGCGAACCAGAACAACACCTCATCCATGCTTCGACATCTGCGTGTCAGACATCCGTCCGAGTTTGCCGGCACCTTGAAAACGGAACAGCCCTCCACTGGCGGGAACGGACATCATGGCATGGAGGCGGCGGGCAGCGATCATTACTACGCGGGTATTGTTTCCACGAACACATGCCGTTGCTTCACCTTCTACTTCTGCGAGCTGAATGCAGACCCATTACATTTAGCTTCATGAACATCGTCGCGTTCTCAGCACCAGCAGCTGTTGTTCTCGTCACATTATGATGTTACAACAAATTCAGTGACCCATTATATTCTGTGAACCGATGACAAATTTGAGCCATTTTAACCAACTGTAGTCTATTTCGAAAGTCTTTTTTTTTAAATCAACATATTTTTAAGTTAATATGGCTCACGTCATTTGACAAGTCTTAGTTAAACTGGTATAATAAGCATATCTTTCGAGCAACAGTAAGACAATAAATTAGAGTTTAAAATTATTGATGCGTGAACGGGAGCTCCGTCTGCGTATCGACAAACGAATCCCTCCGTTTGCGTTCTCCAGGCGGCCTGACATCTCGCGGGAACAAGACTTCCCCGCGATACACATGTGCTTATATTTCAGTCCCAGGAAGCGGAGAAATTGTTTCCCGTTCAAACCCATTTCTGTTTTATCGCAAGCTGTACAGGAACATGAGCAGTTCATCTCGTCTCGCACACAGGAGAGGCAGAGCTGCACAGAAAATGAAGAGGCCATGTAATCAATATTACACCTGGGGTGGGTCTGAAAATGTTGGCAAATGAAAGCCCTAAATAACACAAACCTTCACAAACGTGAATGTTGCGCTTTAGTGGATACCCCTGCCCCAAAATATCAACATGTATCAAGTGTATGTTATTTTAAAAAAGAAAAAACACAAAGCATGCAACTGACTTTTAATACTCTCATCAGTATTTATGGTTTTTTATTATTAAATATGCAAAAAAAAACAGTTATCATTTACTCCATTTCACCATCACTGCCATTCTCATCAGAATCTTCTTCACTGTCATCATTATCTAAAGTATTGTATCCAGTTGTCTTGGTCCAAACCTGCAGCCCTCCCACACAGCATCCATTCAAGATGTTGTCACATTTTTTACAACCCCAATTCCAATGAAGTTGGGAGGTTGTGTAAAATGTAATTTAAAAACAGAATACAATGATTTGCAAATCCTCTTCAACCTATATTCAACTGAATACACCACAAAGACAAGATATTTAATGTTCAAACTGATAAACTTTATTGTTTTTGTGCAAATATTTGCTCATTTTGAAATGGGTGCCTGCAACACATTTCAAAAAAGCTGGGACAGTGGTATGTCTACCACTGTGTTATATCCCCTTTCCTTCTAACAACACTCAATAAACATTTGGAAACTGATGGCACTAATTGTCAAAGCTTTGTTTTTGTTTTGTTTTTGTTTGTTTTTTTTACTTTTATTAAAACAATTCCTTGACAGATAGTCACACACTTTCAAAGACAAAATTACACTTGCCATTTGTTATTATAGACATGGTTTAAAAAAAAAAAAGAGAAATAGCATTAAAAAAAGAAAATAAATAGGCATCAGTGCACTCTAAATTCCCAAAATCTCAAAATAGGTGATTACAGATGACCATTTCCTTAAGTATGTCTCTCTTAAGTCTTAGTATTGAAGTGATGTCTTCCATACAGTTCACAGATCTCAGTCTTTGAGTCCATTGTTCCAGTGTCAGTGGAAATGGTTTGAGCCAGTTAATGGTGATGATTTTATGTGCTATTAACGCAAGCACTCTTAGCATGTATGTTTTGTCCTTATCCAAAACTCCAGGTATTGTACCAAGCAACATAACTAGTGAAATATTAACTGGTGTATTAAGATCCAAAATCTTTTCATTTCTTTAGTCACCTGTTCCCAATAAACAGTTAGCATTGGACACTCCCAAAAAATGTGCGAAAACTCACCAATTTGTCCACACTTTCGCCAGCAGAGGGCACTGGTGTTGTTGTTATAGCTGGCCAAAACAGTAGATGTCTTAAAAAGTCTAAGTCTTAATTTCCAGCTAAACTCTCTCCAATTTGGACTGCTTAAACATTTGTGCCAATCCTCCCATGATTTCTCCCAGTCTATGTCCTCTATTATAGTGTTAAGTTCCAATTCCCATTTATTCTTCGTATCTAATGTACTGTCGTCTAGTTCAATACATGAGTTTGTATAAAACTGATATTATTTTCTTCTGTATTTTTTAATATTGTTCAAAATCTGTTGGATGAGCTTTAATTTGTTCAAATTCTTTGTGTTTCTCAAGATAATGATGTATTTGAAAGAATCTGAAAAGGCTGTTACTTGGAATATTAAATTCTTGTTGTATCTGGGAGAATGATTTGAGGGTTGTTCCTGAAAACAATTGACCTATCATTTTTAGTCCTCTGTCTGCCCATTTACTAAAGCCACCGTCTTGTCTCGCGGGCAAAAAATCTGCTATATTTGTTATTTCTAAAGCTCTAGACAAAGCTAAGGGTAATTTAAATTGTTTCCTAACTTTCTCCCACACAGCTAAAGTAAATGTGATCCATTCATTCAGAATTTTAAGTTTCTTCCATTGTTTTCTCTCCATAAATAAAAGAGCTGATATTGGCCTATCTGAAACTGAACTCTGCTCTAACTGAAACCATCTTGTGTCAGTATCTGATTTACACCATGTGACCACAGCTTTTAGCTAAGCAGCCCAAAAGTAACTTTTAAGATGTGGAAGGGCTAGGCCACCCTTACCTTTTGGGGAGCAAAGAACTTTGAGTCTCACCCTGGGGCGTTTGTTTTGCCAAATGAATTTAGTTAAAAGCTTGTCCAGGAGTTTGAAAGTGGTATGAGGCACTGTAACTGGAAGAGAATTAAAAAGAAAAAGAAATCGCGGCAACACATTCATCCTTATAGTTTCTATCCGGCCTATAAGAGACAGAGGGAGTGTCTGCCACTTCTCTAGATCACTTCTGACTTGGGATATTAGTTTTCCATAATTTGAATTGTAAAGTTTTGATGTGTCGGGTGTTAAGATAACTCCCAGGTATCGGAAGCCCTCCTTTGACCATTTAAATTTAACATTAGAGTTTAATTGACATGGCCATTGTCCTGAAATCATCATAGCCTCAGATTTTTCCTTATTTACCTTGTAACCAGATACATCACCAAATTTGCCAAGACAGTGCATGAGCGGGGGAATAGAATGTAATGGATTTTTTTATGTACAAAAGTATATAATCAGCAAATAAAGATATTTTATGCTCTATGCCTCCTTTATCTATAATAACGGCTATTTGATCATTTATCCTTATCCATTCTGCCAATGGTTCAATGCTGAGAGCAAACAAAATTGGAGCGACTGTGCTGCCCTGCCTCACTCCCCGTTTTACCTTGAAAAACTCAGAACAGTAACCATTAATTCGAATTCTTGAAATTGGATCTCTGTTTATAGTATTAATCCAACTGATAAAAGTAGGGCTGAATCCAAATCTTTCCATTGTATAGTTTAAATATTAAATGGTCAGATTTTTTGGCAGTGGATTGGATATTTAAAGCTCTTCTGATATTGTTTGGACCTTGCTGTCTGGCTATAAAGCCTGTTTGATCAGGATTAATACGTTTTCCAATATATAGTTGTATTCGCTTTGCTAAAATTGAACCTAGAAGTTTGACATCGTTCCCTAATAAACTAATGGGCCTATAAGATGCACACTCTTTCTGGTCTTTTCCTTCCTTATGAATTACTGATATTATAGCCTCAGACCAGCTTTTTGGTGGGTCCCCTTCTTTTAGAGCATAGTTAAACACGTCACATAATATTGAGGTGAGTTCTTTTATAAATGCTTTATAAAATTCCCCACTTATCCCGTCAGGTCCAGGGCTTTTGTGATTTTTCCGTAATTGTCAAAGCTTTGTAGGTGGAATTCTTTCGCATTCTTGCTTTATGTACGACTTCAGTTGTTCAACAGTCCGGGGTCTCCTTTGTCATATTTTGCGCTTCATAATGCGCCACACATTTTCATTGGGTGACAGGTTTGGACTGCAGGTAGGCCAGTCTAGTACCCGCACTCTTTTACTACGAAGCCACACTGTTGTAACACATGCAGAATGTGGCTTGGCATTGTCTTGCTGAAATCAGCAGGGATGTCCCTGAGAAAGACATTGTTTGGATGGCAGCATTATTGCTCCAAAACTTGGATGCACCTTTCAGCACTGATGGTGCCATCACAGATGTGTAAGTTGCCCATGCCATGGGCACTAACACACCCCCATACCATCACAGATGCTGGCTTTTAAACTTTGTGCTTGTAACAATCTGGATGGTCTTTTCCCTCTTTTGTCCGGAGGACACGACATCCATGATTTCCAAAAACAATTTGAAATGTGGACTCATCAGACCACAGCACACTTTTCCACTTTGCGTCTGTCCATTTCAAATGAGCTTGGGTCCAGAGAAGGTGGCGGCTTTTCTGGATGCTGTTGATGTATGGCTTTCGCTTTGCATGGTAGAGTTTTAACTTCCACTTGTAGATGTAGTGACGAACTGTGCTAACTGACAATGGTTTTCTGAAGTGTTCCTGAGCCCACACGGTAAGATCATTTACACAATGATGTTGGTTTTTAATGCAGTGCCACCTGAGGGATCGAAGGTCACAGGCAATGTTGGTTTTCGGCCTTGCCGCTTACGTGTAGAAAGTTCTCCAGATTCTCTGAATCTTTTGATTATATTATGGACTGTAGATGATGGAATCCCTAAATTCCTTGCAATTGAAAGTTGAGAAACATTGTTCCTAAACTGGTGGACTATTTTTTCACGCAGTTCACAAAGTGGTGATCCTCGCCCCAGCTTTGCTTGTGAACAGCTGAGCCTTTTGGAGATGCTCATTTTATACCCAATCATGACACTTGCCTGTTTCCAATTAACCTGTTCACCTGTGTAATGTTCCAAACAGGTGTTCTTTGAGCATTCATCAACTTTCCCAGTCTTTTGTTGCCCCTGTCCCAGCTTTTTTGAAATGTGTTGCAGGCATCCCTTTCAAAATGAGCAAATATTTCCACAAAAACAAAAAAGTCTATCAGTTTGAACATTAAATATCTTGTCTTTGTGGTGAATTCAATTGGATATAGGTTGAAGAGGATTTGCAAATCATTGTGTTGTTTTTATTTACATTTTACACAATATCCCAACTCCATTGGAATTGGGGTTGTAAACGCAGTCCCAAAAAAAGACACTGCACTGAGTGAGGGTGTGCTCCCGGATACAAATTCTGACGGGGGATAACTACTTTGGCATAACATTGGCCGGTGTGTGCCAGGCTGCGGTTCACCTTTGTGTGAGTCAAATGCAGCAGTTCTTTGCATTCATCCAGCTCTCTGTGACCACAAAAGAAGACACCACAATGAGGTGGCCGCTTTAATTATATACACCCGCTGTCCCCCCAAGTGAAGGAGTTCAAGTACCTCGGGGTCTTGCTCACAAGTGATGGGACGATGGAGCGTGAGATTGGCCGGAGAATCAGCACAGCAGGGGCGGTACTGCATTCACTCTACCATACTGTTGTGACGAAAAGGGAGCTGACCCAAAAGGCGAAGCTCTCAATCTACTGGTCAGTCTTCGTGCCTTCTCTCACCTATGGTCATGAGGGTGGGTCATGACCGAAAGAACTAGATCGCGGGTGCAAGCGGCTGAAATGGGCTTCCTCAGGAGGGTGGCTGGTGTCTCCCTTAGAGACGGGGTGAGAAGTTCGGTTATCCGTGGAGTAGAGTCACTGCTCCTTTGTGTTGAAAGGAGCCAGCTGAGGTGGTTCAGGCATCTGGTAAGGATGCCTCCTGGGCGCCTCCCTAGGGAAGTGTTCCAGGCACGTCCATCTGCGAGGAGACCCCGGGGAAGACCCAGGACTAGGTGGAGAGATTATATCTCCACACTAGCCTGGGAATGCCTTGGGATCCCCCAGTCAGAGGTGGTCAGTGTGGCATGGGAAAGGGAAGTCTGGGGTCCCCTGCTGGAGCTGTTGCCCCCACGACCCGAACCCGGAATAGCGGTTGAAGATGAAAATGTGACACCCGCTGCCGCAACTGTGGATCACTTCCAAAAAAAAAAACAAATTCTTCCACGGGTCACGGTCACCGTGATACAACTTTTAACTTTGTGTTATGTCTGCAAAATCGTTCTTTTGCACAGTCTCGTTCTGTGTTCCTGGGCAGCTCTGCGCTCCTTTTCTCGGCTTCACTTGCGTTATTTCTTCTGCGGCTTTAAACACACAGCCACATTTACACCGTAATCCAACTTTTAACTTTGTGTTTGTCCGTTATTCACTGCAAAATCACTCTTTTGTGAGCTCACGTTTTGTGTAATTGCTCGTCTCGGGTGCCAGTCATTGCATTACACACGCACGCACACATATCCATTAACAAGATATTAAATCTATCATAAACATACTTTTACAGCTAGGAATGAACATGCAACTGTTTTACCAAGCTATAAAAACATCAAAAATCGTTACCTTTAAGCTGTTCCAAAATACGTGCCTCATTGAGCAGAAGAAAGGAAAAAAACTGGCCAGATGAAAGTCTTCTGTGATTCCAGAAGCGATGAGAGGTGTTTTCAACATCCAAGCTTTGCCAGAATATACAGTGTCTGGTGCACAAAGCAGGTGGAATTGTGTGCGCAAGAGGGCTGAAACAGTCCAAAAATAGCCTCTTAGGTCCTGTGTAGCTGCCAGGCGCTGGGATAATGGGCTTTTAGCAGCCTCGTCCTCACCACACACATGCCTCTATAATCCTCGTTAGCCGTCGTAGTAACCCGTACACAAACTGCCCCACGCTGTTGTTAAATTTTGAACATCTTGAAATTAGCACCATGCTCAGAGATGAGCCTCATTAACCGAAGATACTGCCTCTAAGAGCCTCTCAGAGCCACCATTCTCCCACGATAGTTGAATAAGTCCTCTTGTAGCAAAAAAAAAAAACATGCTGCATGGCTCATTATTCATCCTTCATTATTTGGTGGGACCAGGGCTTAAAGTTACATTTACCATGACTTTTAATGGTCATGAGATAGGGTATTCCAATCATATAGTTGCTGGAGAATTAGTACATATGCACTCACTTGTCTTCAACCACTTACTCCAATTAAGGGTCACGGGGGTGCTGGAGCCTGTCCCAGCAATCATAGAGCATGAGGCAGGGTTTACCCTGAACAGGACGCCAGTCTGTCGCAGGGCCACTTACAGACAGACAAACGCATTAACACCTGTACGCACACCTGTGGACAATTTAAAGTATCCAGTTCACCTACATGTCTTTGGATGTGGGAGGAAGCCGGAGCACTCAGAGAGAACCCACAGAAACATGGGGAAACATGCAAACTCCACACAGAAAGGCCACAGGTGCGAATCAAACCCATGACCTCGCTGTGAGGCAATAGTGCTAGCCATCATGCTGCTCCACAAAAGACCTATTCCTCTCAAATATTGTTCACAAATCTGTCTAAATCTGTGTTAGTGAGCGCTTCTCCCTTGCGGAGATAATCCATCCTACCTCACAGGTGTGGCATATCAAGATGCTGATTAGACAGCATGATTATTGCACAGGTGTGCCTTAGACTGGCCACAATAAAAGGCCACTCTAATATGTGCAGTTTTGCTTTATTGGTGGGGTTTGGGTGGGGGGATCAGAAAACCAGTTAGGTTTTGGTGTGTCTGGTCAGTCTGGTGTGACCACCATTTGCCTCCTGCAGTGCAACACATCTCTTTTGCATGGAGTTCATCAGTAGCCAGACGCCATCAAATGTGAGCATTTACCCACTCAAGTCGGTTACGACTTAAAACTGCAGTCAGGTTGAGACCCTGATGAGGATGATGAGCATGCACATGGGCTTCCCTGGCATGGTTTCTGACAGTTTGTCCAGAAATTCTTTGGTTCTGTAAACCGATTGTTGCAGCACCTGTCACAGTGGCTGGTCTTGGACAATCTTGGACGTGAACATGATGGATGTGGAGGTCCTGGGCTGGTGTGGTTACATGTGGTCTGCGGTTGTGAGGCTGGTTGAGTGTACTGCCAAATTCTCTGAAACGCCTTCGGAGACGGCTTATGGTAGAGAAATGAACATTTAATTCACGGGCAACAGCTCTGGTGGACATTCCTGCAGTCAGCATGCCAATTGCACATTCCCTCAAAACTTGTGACATCAATCAATCAATCAATCAATTTTTTTTTTATATAGCGCCAAATCACAACAAACAGTTGCCCCAAGGCGCTTTATATTGTAAGGCAAGGCCATACAATAATGATGTAAAACCCCAACGGTCAAAACGACCCCCTGTGAGCAAGCACTTGGCTACAGTGGGAAGGAAAAACTCCCTTTTAACAGGAAGAAACCTCCAGCAGAACCAGGCTCAGGGAGGGGCAGTCTTCTGCTGGGACTGGTTGGGGCTGAGGGAGAGAACCAGGAAAAAGACATGCTGTGGAGGGGAGCAGAGATCGATCACTAATGATTAAATGCAGAGTGGTGCATACAGAGCAAAAAGAGAAAGAAACAGTGCATCATGGGAACCCCCCAGCAGTCTACGTCTATAGCAGCATAACTAAGGGATGGTTCAGGGTCACCTGATCCAGCCCTAACTATAAGCTTTAGCAAAAAGGAAAGTTTTAAGCCTAATCTTAAAAGTAGAGAGGGTGTCTGTCTCCCTGATCTGAATTGGGAGCTGGTTCCACAGGAGAGGAGCCTGAAAGCTGAAGGCTCTGCCTCCCATTCTACTCTTACAAACCCTAGGAACTACAAGTAAGCCTGCAGTCTGAGAGCGAAGCGCTCTATTGGGGTGATATGACATCTGTGACATTGTGTTGTGTGATAAAACTGAACATTTCAGAATGGCCTTTTATTGTGTCCAGCCTAATGGCCCAGTCACACGGCACACGACGATTCCTGAACGAAGGGAAAAAGTAAAAAAAAAAAAAAAAAAGTCACAATTTGTTGAGAAAAGGTGGACGAAAGAGCTTTAGCACCGAACAGCCTGCTCGCAAGAGCGCAAAAGGGATGAAAGAGGAAATTAACAAAACCAAAGCTAACGATCTCGACGCTTTAAATGAAACGCGCCTGGAGCCACAGCTGGAGAGCAGTGTGTGTCTGCATCTCTGAGTTCCAGGACTCGGCGCTGGGACGGAGCTCATAGCACATGAGTCCTGGAGAAACTCCAAACAGAAGCTGTGGAGATCTGTGTGCACATCTGTAGACCACCTGCTTTGGTTCCTCGTCCAGAAGAAAAGAGGGATCATCTCCATCATCATCAGAATCCTCACTGTCTGTCGACACGCTGCGCGCTCCGTCTTGCTCCAATTTAAAAAAAAAAAAAAAAAAAAAAAAAAAAAAAAAAAAAAAAAGCGCTGTGGTCACTGCTGTATCACTGAATTACGTTCTAAGCCATATATATTGATTTATAACAGAAAACTGTCAAAAGGGAGAATAAATGTAAATATAAGTGTAAGGATGATTGTATATATCAGAGCAGTAAATTGATCAGTGCGTGTGAACGCACGCATTGACTCACATGTGCAGTTATTTCCACCAGATGATCACTGATCCACAACATGAATTCTTCCTTCCAGAACAGCTGTTTATATAATCATTTTGATTCATCTACCTGTTGCCACATGTACAGAAGGACTGGATTATCATTCCTATATTCATATTGTTGTATTTAATACAAAATAATAAGCACACGCAGCAGCTACTGCTGCTGCTAATGCTGCATTCAAGTACCGACGGAAATTACACAACTTTTCTGTTTCAAATTCAACCGTTGCTTGTGGCAAAATAATTAATTATATCCACACAAAAGATTAATTCTGGCCTATGTAAGGTGCCTGAGACCATTGAAGCTGCCCCCCCACACAGATAAAAAAATCCAAGCAAGCAGGCTGAGTTTGCCCTGTAATTTCCAACGGTACATGAAGCAGCAGCAGCCTCTGCACTCACAAACCGGCTTCTGCACTGAAAACACACAGCTGCTCCAACGAAGTCAAATTAAACAATAACGTTACAAAAACTAAACAAACAATTAAAGAAAAAGTCAAGAACGACATCAAAACAAAACACAAATGAATTGAGGTTTTCATTGCCCTTCGTTTAAATTTTTCAACAGTTTAGAAATCCTGACGAAGTGCCAGCTGCAGGAACGAAGCTGCGCGAAGGTTAAACGATGCCAACGAAAGTCCAGATTTCTTGTTTCGTCAGGGCTTTGTTGCCCTTCGTTAAATGCCGTGTGACTGGGCCATAAGGCACACCTGTCTAATCAACATGTTGATATGCCACACCTGTGAGGTAGGATGGATTATCTTGGCAAAAGAGAAGTGCTCACTAACACAGATTTAGACAGATTTTTGAACAGCTATATAAATGAAAATAAATTGAAATATTTGAAAGAAATAGTTCTTTTGTGTATATAGAAAATGTTTTAGATCTTTGAATTCAGCTCATGAAAAATGGGAGCAAAAACAAAAGTGCAAAAACAAATGAATGAGTAAATAAAGGCCAGACGTATAAAGTATAAAAAAATCACTCTGGTATTACTATGACTTAGAATTGCCAGATTATTAGAAATGATAAGGCTGTGTGAGCATGTACATTTGTGTTCAAAAGTTTACATACCCTGGCAGAATTTTTGCTTTTTTGGCCATTTTTAGGAGAATATGAATGACGACACAAACTTTTTTCATTCATGGTTAGTGGTTGGGTGAAGCCATTTATTGTCAAACAACTGTGTTTCCTCTTTTTAAATCAAAATGACAAAGAGAACTACCCAAATGAACCTGATCAAAAGTTTACATACCCCTGTTCTAAATACTGTGTATTGCCCCTTTAACATCAATGACAGCTTGGAGTCTTTTGTGGTAGTTGTGGACGAGGCTCTCTGATGGTAAAGCTGCCACTGAATATGTTTTGGACTTTATTTACATCAGTTACAAAGAAATACAAACAATATGGCACTCGGGTCGAAATACATTTTTTGACCTACTTGCACTGGTGCTAGTAACAAAAAAAAATTACTTGCACCAAAAAAAAAAAGTTACTTGCACAACCAAAAGTCACTTTAGTCACTTTCACACCGGGCCCACTTCGAGTTGCTTCTTCCTGTGGCGTCATGACGACGCAGGAATTTCTGCATCAGGTGCGCGCAGCAGGGGCCAGAGAGGAAGTGAGAATGCAGCCAGACTGTGCCCTCTGACTTCTCTTCTAGTTTATTTGTTCTTATGCTGAGCTGCAGGTCTGCGCTCTGAGTTCTGTTATAGTTTATCTTTCCTCCTGTGACCACGAGATGCGCATGCTGAGTCAGTAAAGGACGAGTAGCATGTCCGGAGTCCACTGGCATCGGTATTGGAAATTTATTATTATTATTACGACTACTACTATTACTACGACCATTATTATTGCTGAAATCTGCCCCGACATGGCTAGGTATTGATCGACTTTGAGTGCAATTTCTGCTTGCACACTGTCCAAAGTCTTACATTTTGGAATGTATTCTACAAAACCATGCACGTCTTTTCTGAAAATGGTACTACTTTGCACTTTTGGACAAGAAGTTGCACATAATATACACTTGACAACGCATCCTGTTCATTGTAGGCAGCCATGTTGTCATCACACGCCACTGAACCCGTGTCACAGCAAATATTCGTTCCATTGAAAGAATGTAAAAACATTCATTATTTGTTTTATATAATGGCTAAAATAGATCCTTGTCATTTGATATATTATCAATTTATAAACAACAGAAAAGGGACTTACATTTTGTTGTTCCAATGTAACGTGTAGTCCAGTGATACTGTGCACTGATTTCAGGCTTCCATAAAAAAAGACTGTGTATGCGTGTGTGTGCGCGCACATGTGCTTGTGCGATCACGTGTGTATGCAGAGTGCAATGGTACCAAACGTATGGAACCAAATTTGCACTCTAAATGGAACCAAGCCGCACTCTAAATGCAATGAAACACAAATGGGATGAATTAATCCATGTCATGTGACATACAGACTAATCAAATGACAAGGATCCACTCATCCATTATATAATTGCTTATAATCACTGGAATGATGGGCTATTTCCATTTGAGGCTTAGCGGATATTTTAAACATGCAAACAATGAATTAAAAATCGAAATTATTCATTATGTACCCAGATGTTACATACATCTTTAACCATTTGCGTGTGGAAAGTAACTGAACATTTCCTACAATATTCTCTTCAAAATATACAGAAATCATGTCCAGTATTTCTATAGGTCATACAAACACACAATGTATTGAGACAGCTGGGTGTCTAGAAACAGGAAAAAAAAAAAATGGCTCTACTTTAAAAAAAAAAAAAAAGGCGTTTGAACGCTTGCTGCCAGGCCTATTGAGATTCATTCATTTACAAAATACAGTGAATGAATGATATTTGGGCTTTTAAAAATAAATAACGTCCATTTTTAGCACTGCAGAAAATACAACTCCTGAATCAGATCATCACCTCCAAATCTTTAAAATGTTCTTTTGGAATGTTCTTTTGTTTGCTGTTAATGTTATTTTTTAAGTGTCCAGTGTTGCCACATCCCACAAACAAAATTGCATTTACTTGGTGTTGAAAATCACCTTACATCAGTTCTTTTTTTTGTATATTATAAAGTCATTTCCTACACTTACTACATTATGAATATGCATCATCACATCATGTTGCATGTGAAAATATGGACATATTACAATACGTCATTTCTCCAACACAAAGTCCACTAGAACAACGATATAACATTTAATATAATGAGTAGTAGCAGCTGAAACAAATTAGTGATTGTACACACTTAAGAGCCAATATTTTTAAAGTTCAGGCAGGTTTACATTAGGGTGTGATTCAAGCCGACTCTGATTTCAAGGGATCGTGGCTTGGAGATGGACCCTACTAAGAAGCAAACTTTTCCAAAATTTCTCGACCAAAAAACAAACAATGACTTTGCCAGGGGTCATCAAATTTCAAGGCAAAAATACGCAAAAAACTAATATTTCATTAGATTCCCATCTTTCAAGTGGTGTAACATTCAGCGCCATCAAGTCCCCAAGCTAGTTTAACTATCAAATGACATAGGGAGGCAAACTCTTTCATCTTATATACATATTTTGTTGGGGGATCGATGGCGCTGAATATAGGGGGCGCTCAAAGTCTGGTCATTTTGCGAAATTGGCTGTATTTAAAGGCCCATAACTCTCTGCGCCATCGAGACCCCAACCAGATTTCAGTGTTATCAACAAATATAGGCCCTACTCTATCAAATGCAACTGAAAAACATTGGGGTCTTGATGGCGCTGGCCACCAGGGGACTCCTCTTATATTGATTTGATGCCCTTTTGATGGGAATTTAATGAAATATCAGTTTTTGCATATCTTTGCCTTGAACTTTGATGACCCCTGGCAAGGTCACCGTTTGGTTTTCAGTCGAAAAATTTTGGTGAAAGATAGTTTCTTGGTAGGTTCCATCTCTGAAGCCATGTTTCCTTGAAATCTGAGTTGGCTTGAATCACAGCCTGCCTGATCCTTAAAAAAAATTGGCTCTTAAACTGTCACAAAATGCACTCTACATTAAGCCTGTCATACCTACTGTTGTTGTAAGAAATATATTGTACCAGAAATACTGTAATTACTACAAAACATTGATATTGTCATTTTAAGTCTACTTTATGACACAGATCATGCAAGTAGATCCTTACAAAATGAAATTAATTATTAAACATGTTTCAGTTTGAATATGGAAAAATATCTAAAACAAATAAAACCATACTACAAAACCAACAAAGGAATTATCCCAGCTCTGTCAAGTTGTATTTGAATGAAGGGGCTTTAAACAGTGACATATTAGCTCATAGGCATTAACTGTCTCACCTCTCGTGGAGTGTTTGGTTAGTCCTTTTTGCTTAGGAAGGCTACATCCAGGAAGTGTCTCATGGTAAGACCTGTTCTGTAAATGCTCAATAAATGTATTTTAATGTTTCTATATTCTAGCATGCCTTAATCTGGCTGCTACACCCTGTTACCGAGGTGGGTGCCATCACTGATACGAACATAGATTTACCGAATTTGATAGTATCTCACTGGGTGTGCTGACGAAACTTGTAATGTCTGCTAAAAGCACAACCTGTTTGTTCAACCCTATACCAACAAAACTGCTTAAGGACCTGTGGCCACATTTGGGCCTATTGTGTTGAAAATTATTCTGTCACTAACCTTGGGATCTGCAGTGATTAAATCGTTACTTAAGAAAACTAATCTTGACCCTAGTGTATTGAAATAATTCTAGGCCAATATCAATTCTATTAATTTGTTCTAAAATTTTGGAAAAAGTGGTTTCACAACAGTTCGTGGACCACAGCGAAGATTTGTCCCATCCTGTCTATGACTGATACTGAGACCCTGATGCATGCATTTGTCTCTTCCAGACTGAACTACTGCAGTGTTCTATTTTCTGGTTTACCGTAGTCCACCATTAGGGGTCTCTAATTGGTTCAAAAGGCTGCTGCTAGACTCTTGATAGAAAGCAGAAAGTTTAACCACATTACACCCATTTTGGCATCTCTTCACTGGCTTCCTGTCTCTGTGAGGTTGGATTTTAACGTTCTGCTCTTAACGTATAAAATTATGCACGGACTAGCACCTCCCTACTTAAACCTAACTTAAACCTAATTAAACCCTACGTACTGGCCCGGACTTTGCGTTTTCAGGGCGCAGGACTACTTTGTGTCTTTTTTTGGGGGGGGGGAATGATCTCCCTACGGAGATAAAACAGATTCTGCAGAAACCTTTAAGTCCAGACTTAAGGTGCATTTAGTCTCCCTCTCAGATGGCTAGTATACTGTCATAGTATGAAACTATGCTTCCTATGCTTTTAAATTAATTTTATTAGTAATGGAGCAATACACCATGAAAAAACAAGGTAGAGGAAATGTGACCGTGGTGGAAGCTCGGGGCCCCCATCTGGTGCCAGGCCTGGATGAAGGGCCCATCAGCGAGTGCCTGGTGGCTGGGCTTGCCACAGATCCGTCAGTCAGTCACAGCCCGAAAGGCAACGTGGACCTTCCATCTTCACCCTGTGGGCTCAACACCTGCAGGGGGAACCGCTGGTGTCAGGTGCGCTGTCCCATAGGGGGCAGTGAAAGTCGAGGGCCTCAGTGGACCAGACCCAGGCCTAGCTCTGGTGGTATGGAACATCACCTCCATGTGGGGGAAGGAGCCAGAGCTTGTGCGGGAGGTGGAGCGATACCAGTTAGATGTGGTGGGCCTCGGCTCTGGAACCGCTGTCCTTGATAGGGGTTGGACCTTATTCTTCTCTGGAGTTGCCCAGGGTGTGAGGCGCCAGGTGGGTATGGGGATACTCATGACTCCCTGGCTGAGCACTGCTACTTTGGAGTTTACCCCAGTAGATGAGAGGGTCACCTCCCTGTGCCTTTGGATGGCTGGGTGGGGAAAGCTCTGATTGTTGTTTGTGCGTATGCACTGAACAGCATTTTTGGAGTTTTCGGCCATCTTGGAGCCCCTGAATGTAGTCCTGTATGGGGCTCCCGTGGGGACACCATTGTTCTGCTGGGGGACTTCAACACACACGGGCGATGACAGAGACACCTGGAGAGACGTGATTGGGAGTATAGGCCTCCCTGATCTAAACCGAAATGGATGGTTGTTATTGGACTTCTGTGGTAGTCATGGACTGTCCATAACGAACACCATGTTTAAACATAAGGTTGCTCATAAGTGTACATGGTACCAGAGCACCCTAGGCCGAAGATCGATGATCAGTTTTATGAACGTATCATCTGATCTGAGGACGCATGTTCTTGACACTCGGGTGAAGAGAGGGGCAGAGCTGTCAGCTGATCACTAGCTGATGGTAAGTTGGTTCAGAGTGTGGGGGAGGACTTTGGTTAGACCTGGTAAGCCCAAACTGATAGTGCATAGATGGTGAACTGGGAACGTCTGGAGGAGCCTGTTGTCCGACAGATCTTCAACTCACACCTCCAGCAAAGCTCTTCTAGCATCCCTGTGAAGATTGGGGCAAAGCTTCCATTGCTGAAGCTGCAGCGGGGAGTTGTGGCCTGAAGGTCTTAAGTGCCTCAGGGGGCGGCAACCCGTGAACACCATGGTGGACTGCTTGAGGTTTCTTCCTCAGAATCATCAGAGGGAGTTTTTCCTTACCACTGTCACCTGTGTGCTTGCTCTTTGGGTTTGGTAAGTTTAGACCTTACTTGTGTGAAGTGCCTTCAGGCAGCTTTGTTGTGATTTGGTGCTATATAAAATAAATACATTGAAATTGTTTCATTTATAATCTCTTTCGACATGGGTTGTAGTTGAGTATTCTTTAGGAAAGGAGCTAATAATGAAGGCCCAGAATTCCTTGTGGCAGCAGCAATTAAAGCAGTGCCCCATTTGCAAACACTTTAAAAATGAGAAATTTATTCAAGCAGTATTAAGCAGGGGTTATAGAACAAGAACTAACACCACCGGACATCGAAAGAAATCACAGAAAGTATTATTAATGATTATTTAATAAAACAGAAAAAATTATAACTGCTCTGTGAAGACACATGCCAACCAATTACCACAAAAGTAAAATATAAATAATAACAAACACAAAATAAGTAACAGTAAATGGTTATTGATTGGGAGATGAAATTAAGTAAGACATCTTCTAAAATGAGTATTACTTGTTTAAGGTATTATTTGATTATTATTTGGCCAAACCTATTCATGAATGCAAACTATAAAACCTGAACAAGAATGCAATCGAGCATCATGTTAGAAACTTTGAAGTGACGGGATCTGCAAGAATTTCACAAATGTGGATCAGTATGCTGTTTGGTTAATATTTCGGAATAAAAAGGTAAGCTATCATGATGGCAGAAATATGAGTCACTGAAAGGTATTGGTTGTCACTGTATTGCATTGCACGTTCAAATTGGCTTTAAAAATTACCAATAAGATTACCTTAAAAATGTTTGATATTGGCGGCAATAATAAGCCAGGCTGATAATCAGTTGACCCTTATTGATTATCTCATTGCATAGTAGACAAAATAATGAATGTTTATGAGTTCAATGGTACGAATATTTCATGAGGTGAAAGCTGGAACATACATTCAACGAGGCGAGGCCAAGTTGAATGGTTTGTTCCAGCTTTCACCAAATTAAATATTCGTTCAATTGAAAGAATGTAAAAACATTCATTATTTGTTTATATAACGGCTAAAATGGATCCTTGTCATTTGATATTTTATAAATTTATAAACAACAGAAAAGGGACTTACATTTTGGTGTTCCACTGTGACGTGTAGTCCAGTGATGCTGTGCAGTGACTTCGGACTTCCATAAAAAAAGGACTTTGTGTAGTTCCTCAGTCCAGCCAAAAATCACATCAGCATTTCATGTGAACAGGTCTTCATGCATGCAGGCGGCTTACAGCAAAGTGGATTTGTGTGTGTGGGTGTGTGTGGGGCAGCGTCAGTTAGCTCAATCAAATCATCGTGTTGTCCCTCGCGCGTGCGCACACAAACTCAGTCGGGTCGGTCAAATGTGTACGTCCTCAATGCAGCGAAAAAAAAAATCACTCACAAATTGAGTCCAGCTTTTTTTCTCCCTGCTTACAGCCTCCAGACAGCACAGGATTTATTTTGTGTGTGCGCACGCGATCACGTGCATGCACTAGGATGTGTGCGATCACGCATGCACGCGCATGTGCATACAAAATCCCGTGTGCATGCATGCAGAGTGCAATGGTACCAAATGTATGGAACCAAATTTGCACTCTAAATACAATGCAACACAAATGGGATGAATTAATCCATGTCATGTGACATACAAAGCACCAATCAAAAAACAAGGATCCACTCAGCTGTTATATAACACTTGTTAGTGGGTGGTATATTATAGGCAGCAAGTTAACATTTTGTCCATGTGTTGGCAGCTAGGAAAACAAAAATGCATAGGGATGCAAGTTTTGACGAACTATGTCAAGGGCACATATTGTGATGGCGAGATGACTGGGTCATAGCATCTCTAAAACTATAGCTGTTGTGGGACATTCTCAGTCTGCAATAGTTAGTACTTGCCAAAAGTGTTCCAAGGAAAGAAAAATGGTGAGCTGATGTCAGTCATGGGCGACCAAGGCTCTTTGATGCATGTGGGGAAGGATGGCTGGCTTGAGTCGTCTAACACAACAAAAGAATGACGAGCTCAGATATTTGAAAAAGTTTATGTTGGTTCTGATAGAAAAGTCGAGTGGACTCTGCACCTCAGTGGGTCAGGGCTGTTTTGGTGGCAAAAGGGATGTGCAAAATATTAGGCAGGTAGTTACAGTGTCATGGCTGATAGGTGTATGTGACTTCAACAAATTGTGATTGTACAGGTGCATTTGTGCTGTTAGCTAGCTAACCTTGGCCTGCACCACTTTATTTTCACTGATTAAGTTCTACCTTCCCCTCTAGACATGGGCCGATAACCATTTTCACGGTATGAAAAAGCCACGGTATCAAAACCACTAAAATTTTCCGTTATGCCGCCCCTACGGTATGAGCGGGTTATGAGAATTCTTGACTGGCAGAGCGGAGGCGGCTGTTGCCGCCCTTCCCCCTGGTGTGCACCTCTGTCTCTGTTTACAAACAGGCAGCTAATGTTAGCTAGCTCTGCATCATGGCTGAAGGAGGCTAAGCCTGCACTGAAGTTTTCCCTCTGTCTAAAAGGACCAAGTTGGCTTTTTCGTTTTATTTTCTGCGGAATAGCCCTTCAAGCCAAAAACGGTGGCAACAAAGCACCATAGCTATGGCCTGTGTCGGACACGGAGCGATTCAAGATACCCGCAAAGGATTACATGGAAGGCGTAAACTTTATCCCATCTTTGAAACCACTGAGAAGTACAAGCGTTGGATACGAGTCGTCCTTGTGGTCCAACAAATTTTTTCCCACAAACATGTCAAGAAGGACAAATACATCTATTCCAAGCACTTTGTTGGAGCCTCCGGAGTTCCGGACCTTATTCCAGCCACATTTCTCCCTAAGCAAGTAAGTCATGTTTCCCACAGGGCAGATGCTACATGTCTAAAAGAGTGACTATTATTTTTTTTTTCTATAAAGTTATTAGTGGTGTAGTGCTCGTAGCAGTTCACATCGCATCAATTAGTGCGCCTGAATCACGCACGCGTCATATGCAAATAGCCCTAATGTTGTTAAAGCACATTTTAATGCTATACCTAATACTTTGAAACCTCTGTATTTTTGTTCACGGTTACCATACTGTCCAAATCTCATACTGGCCCATGCCTACTCCCCTCAAAGTGGTGTTCATCATATGGTGGAGTCTTTGTTTGCAATGAAACCTGCACCCTCTCAAGCATTTATGGCACATGGTTGGAGACATTGCCTCAACTTGTCTGTGCTCACTAATTCCCACCTACTCTCCAACTATTCTATCAAATTACTCATAGTTTATATCTGCTTACTTCAGTTAGGGGTCACGGGGGAGCTGGAGACTCTCCCAGCAATCATTGGGTGAGAGGCAGCATACACCCTGGACCGGACACCAGTCCATCGCATGACTGACACATTCACACCTGAGGTCAATTTAGAGTCACCAATTCACTTAACCTGCATGTCTTTGGAAGGCTACCTGGAGGAACCCCACATGAACATGGGGACAACATGTAAACTCCACACAAAAAGGACCACGTGGGAAGTGATCCCAAAGCCTTCTTGCTGTGAGGCAACAGTGCTAACCACTAAGCCACCCTGCTGCTCTCGATCAAATCACAGGTGACAAAATCTTGTGCAATTTCTAACTTGGATATTTACAACCCCTGGCAAAAATTATGGAATCACCGGCCTCGGAGGATGTTCATTCAGTTGTTTAATTTTGTAGAAAAAAAAGCAGATCACAGACATGACACAAAACTAAAGTCATTTCAAATGGCAACTTTCTGGCTTTAAGAAACACTATAAGAAATCAGGAAAAAGAATTGTGGCAGTCAGTAACGGTTACTTTTTTAGACCAAGCAGAGGGAAAAAAATATGGACTCACTCAATTCTGAGGAAAAAATTATGGAATCACCCTGTAAATTTTCATCCCCAAAACTAACACCTGCATCAGATCAGATCTGCTCGTTAGTCTGCATGTAAAAAGGAGTGATCACACCTTGGAGAGCTGTTGCACCAAGTGGACTGACATGAATCATGGCTCCAACACGAGAGATGTCAATTGAAACAAAGGAGAGGATTATCAAACTCTTAAAAGAGGGTAAATCATCACGCAATGTTGCAAAAGATGTTGGTTGTTCACAGTCAGCTGTGTCTAAACTCTGGACCAAATACAAACAACATGGGAAGGTTGTTAAAGGCAAACATACTGGTAGACCAAGGAAGACATCAAAGCGTCAAGACAGAAAACTTAAAGCAATATGTCTCAAAAATCGAAAATGCATAACAAAACAAATGAGGAACGAATGGGAGGAAACTGGAGTCAACGTCTGTGACTGAACTGTAAGAAACCGCCTAAAGGAAATGGGATTTACATACAGAAAAGCTAAACGAAAGCCATCATTAACACCTAAACAGAAAAAACAAGGTTACAATGGGCTAAGGAAAAGCAATCGTGGACTGTGGATGACTGGATGAAAGTCATATTCAGTGATGAATCTCGAATCTGCATTGGGCAAGGTGATGATGCTGGAACTTTTGTTTGGTGCCGTTCCAATGTGATTTATAAAGATGACTGCCTGAAGACAACATGTAAATTTCCACAGTCTTTGATGATATGGGGCTGCATGTCAGGTAAAGGCACTGGGGAGATGGCTGTCATTACATCATCAATAAATGCACAAGTGTATGTTATTTTGGACACTTTTCTTATCCCATCAATTGAAAGGATGTTTGGGGATGATGAAATCATTTTTCAAGATGATAATGCATCTTGCCATAGAGCAAAAACTTTGCAAAAAGACACATAGGGTCAATGTCATGGCCTGAAAATAGTCCGGATCTTAATCCAATTGAAAATCTTTGGTGGAAGTTGAAGAAAATGGTCCATGACAAGGCTCCAACCTGCAAAGCTGATCTGGCAACAGCAATCAGAGAAAGTTGGAGCCAGATTGATGAAGAGTACTGCTTGTCACTCATTAAGTCCATGCCTCAGAGACTGCAAGCTGTTATAAAAGCCAGAGGTGGTGCAACTTTTTTCTAGTGATGTGTTGGAGCGTTCTTTTGTTTTTCATGATTCCATAATTTTTTCCTCAGAAATGAGTGATTCCATATTTTTTTCCCTCTGCTTGGTCTAAAAAAGTAACCGTTACTGACTGCCACAATTTTTTTTCCTGATTTCTTATAGTGTTTCTTAAAGCCAGAAAGTTGCCATTTGAAATGACTTTAGTTTTGTGTCATGTCTGTGATTTGCTTTTTTCTACAAAATTAAACAACTGAATGAACATCCTCCGAGGCCGATGATTCCATAATTTTTGCCAGGGGTTGTATGTTCTTGTCATTTCAGTGCCACTTTAATACTTCAGACCAAATGTCGCCAAACGATAGTGTAATTCAGTAGACTAAATGCATTTTATTCCCTTTTCAGGGCTGTCTTGAATTTCATTTAGAATTTTCATCTACCTGAGCATGAGACAACCATGCAAAAGTATCTAAATGGCAGCAACATTTCAGAACTTGTCAGCAGCCAGTATCCCATATGAAATATTTAAAAACCTTTAATTTTGTTTGGGATTGCTATTCTGGGAACCTTAATGTCACTCATAAGCGATTGCAATGGTGACAAGAGAAATGTAACAGTAAATATAATCTAACTTTTTGTTGAATAAAGAGAACGCCGGTGTCGCAGACAGACCGGTCCGCCCTAAAAATCGCTCCGCCCTACCTTCACTGTGCATGTCTCATTTCTGTGCGTCTGCCACGGTTCATGGATTATCACCTTGTTTCTGCTTAAAACTGCACTCCAGTTATCATCTATCTCAGCGACAGATATCTGAACCGTTTGTACAACAATCATTTCCACAGAAATTCAGCATTATTTCATAATAAAAGATAGAGGAAGCGATCAGAGTGCAGCAACAGCAGGAATTTCTGGTGGCGCAGTGAACGAGGTGCATTCACTGCACTTCCATCATTTCAAAGCGTCAGTAGCGACTCAACGATTATCGCCTCGTTTCTGCTTAAAACTGACTTTAGAATGATTTAAGACATTTTACCTTGTCATCTGATCATTAATAATCCCATTATTCCCGTTGATCGCTTTGGGTGAAGAGAGTCTGTCTCAGACGAGCTGCTGTGGTCCCAAATGATGCATGCGCAGTGGAGGCAGGGCGGACCGATTTTGAGGGGGATCATTCAGTCTGCGACACCAGTGCTTTTGTTTATACACACACACACAGTGCGTCCAGAAAGTATTCGCAGCACTTCTTTTTTTTTCTCCACATTTTATGTTAGAACCTTATTCCAAAATGGAGGAAATTTATTTTTTACCTCAAAATTCTCAAAACTTGTAATGACATGAAAAAAGTTTTGGTTTTTTGCTTTAATTTTTGCAAATTTATTAAAAATAAAAACTAAGAAATCACATGTACATAAGTATTCACACCTTTTTGCTCAGTACTTTGTTGATGCACCTTTGGCAGCAATTACAGCTTAAAGTCTTATTGAATATGATGCCACAAGCTTATCTCACTTATCTTTGGGCAGTTTTGCCCATTCCTCTTTGCAGCACCACTCAAGCTCCATTAGCAGGGTTCTCACCAGCATTATAACAGCGTAACAGACCGTTAGACCCTGGACAGGACGCCAGTCTGTCGCAGGGCCATATAAACACTTGTGCTCATAAGTTTACATACCCTGGCAGTTTTTTTTTTTTTTTAACCATATTTCATAGAATATGAATAACTCAAAAAACTTTTGTTCACTCATGATTAATGGTTGTGTGAAGCCATTTATTGTCAAATAACTGTTTACTCTTTTTAAATCATAATGACAACAGAAATTACTCAAATGACCCTGATCAAAAGTTTACATTACTCAGGTCTTAATATTGTGTATTACCCCTTTAACATCAATGACAGCTTGGAGTCTTTTGTGGTAGTTATGGATGAGGCTCTTTATTTTCTTTGGTGGTAAAGCTGCCCATTCTTCTTGGCAAAAAGCCTCCAGTTCCTGTAAATTCCCAGGCTGTCTTGCATGAACTGCACGTTTGACACTTCTCTGGAATGGCTCAATGATATTGAGGTTAGGCGACTGAGATGGTCACTCCAGAATCTTCACTTTATTCTCCTGTAGCCAATGACTGGTTAACTTGGCCTTGTGTTTTGGATTATTGTCATGTTTGAACGTCCAAGTACGTCCCATGTGCAGCTCCGGCAGATGAGCGCAAATTTTCCTTCAGTATTTTCTACTAACATGCTGCATTCATCCTGTCATCAGTTTTAACCAAGTTTCCTGTGCCTTTGTAGCTCACACATCCCCAAAACATCAGTGATCCACCTCCATGCTTCACAGCAGGAAGGGCGTGCCTTTCATCATAGGCCTTTTGTAACATTTGTGGTTGTGACCAAAAAGTTCAGTTTTGCTCTCATCACTCCAAATTACTTTGTTCTCTGTACTGTTTGGCGTACTGTAAGCAGGGTACTTTGTGCCATTTGCATAGTCATGGCTTTCTTCTCACGACTCCACCATGTAGCCCATTTTTCTTCAAGTGTCTCCTTATTGTGTATCTTGAAACAGCCACACCTTTTTTTTTTTTTCCTCCAGAGTCCTGTATTTCCGCTAAAGTTTTTTGTGGGTTTTTTGTGTCCCAATTAATTTTCCTTGCGGCAGTTGCTGAAATTTTTGTTGGTCTACCTGACTGTGGTTTGGGTCCCTCATTTTCCACTTCTTAATTCGAATTTGAACACTGCCGATTGGCATTCTGTCCCTTGGATGTCTTTTTTAATATCCTTTTCCTGTTTTGTACAGTTCAGTTACCTTTTACCGTAGATTCTTTGGCAATTCTTTTACTTTTAGAAGCCAGAAATGTCAGTACAGCACTGGATGAAAGATCCAAATTTCTGTCAGGAGCCCAGAAACTCACTGACCTTTTATACACGTGCACTGATTACAAGCAAACGGGTCACAGGTGAAGATGGTTACCTTTAGTAGCCATTCAAACCTGTTTGTGTCAACTTGTGTGCATGTTATGAGGTCAAAATCACTAGGGTATGTAAACGTTTGATCAGCGTCATTTGGGTAGTTTCTGTTATTATGATTTTAAGAGTAAACACAGTTGTTTGACAGTAAATGGCTTCACACAACCGCTCACCATGAGTGGAAAAAATTTTCATGTTATCATTCATATTCACAGAAAATGGCCAAAAATCCAAAATTCTGCCAGGGTATGTAAACCTATGAGCATAACTGTGTGTGTGTGTGTGTGTGTGTGTATATATATATATATATATATATATATATATATATATATGGAAATAAATCGCTGGCATGCAACAGTCACTCTTTGAACCTTGCATGTGCGCACTTCATTTTGCATACAAATTAAATCATTCTGTTTGAGTCATGCCCCTCCCCTCCATGGATGATCAGTTACTTGTTCATAGTAAATTACATTAAATGAATAAATTAAAGGTAAAATGTAAGAATCTGTAGGTCTTATTTTAAAAATACAACCCCAAATAAAAATGTGGGACAGTTTGGAAAGTGCAAATGAAAACGCGTCTGCAGTGATTCTTACATTTACTTTGACTTCTATTTTATTGCAGACTGTATGAACCCAAGATGTTTCATGTTTTGTGTAGTCAGCTTGATTTCATTTGCCAATTTATTCAAACATTCCTCCATTTCAGACCTGCAACACATTCTAAAAAAAAGTTGGTGTGATAAGCATTTTCAACTTTGTAATGTTGCCATTCCTTCTCACAATATTTGAGATATTTTTTGCATTAAGTGTACCTAGCAATAAAGCATTTCAGGCGCTTTTGTTTGTTTTTTTGATCCAAATTGTGCTGCAAACATATCTTAAGGTGTGGAACAGTATGGGTCTTCATCATTGCCATTTTCTGTTTAAAGAGTTCTCTATTGGCTACAGGTTATGACTCCCCTAAGTTTTAGTATTGGTGTATTTTATTTTTTTTTATAACCCTAATTTATATTAACAAATGAAATAAAGTTGACCACACAAGATATATTGGCTTCATACTGTATGCAATGAAATAGAAGTTGAAGTAAATGTAAGTTTTGCATTTTTCATACTGTCCCACCTTGGGGGGCTGGTACAAGAATCCAAACAGCTGATTCTGTTTTGTTTTTATTTCCTCTTATTTAGTGGAGGTGGCCCTGGAGGACAGAGATACAGAGGCCATTACCAGCGTCAGTGAGGGCATTACCACCGTGAGTGAGGCTGCTGACATTGCTTCTGCTGTTAATGGCATCTTGGAAATTGCACAAGAAGTTTCAGTGAATCACGATGATGGTGGTGGTGTAGGTGGTGCAGCCAATTCACCACGTAAAAGGAGTTTGATCTGGAAGTACTATGAAACCATGGAGGGACTGGATGCCGTTCGTTGCCGGCTTTGCATGAAGAAGTTGCAGTATGTTAGAGGCAGCACAAGCAACCTGCGTCGACACATTGCAAAGAGACACTCCGAGGTTGTGTCTGAGCTAGTCAATGAAGTAGCAAACCCACCACGATCCAGCATGGTACCGGGCTCATCCAGCACATCTGTAACTCCGATGTCTGTGGATTCAAGAGAGCACTCTCCAGGTAATATTTTCCATAAAGCTACTTGTGTGTATAACTATGGGTGCAACCAACATGTACTCAGTAAAACTGGTTCGAAGAAAACGTTTGAAAAGTGACACTAACAGCTAAAATTTGATCCCAGTTGGTATGACTGGTTCCCGCCTCCTCCACTTGGGGGGGAACCAGTCAAAGCACTGAGCGCTTCTCATTGGCTCACACAGATGCAAGCTATTTATAGTAATAGCCAGTTCCCTCCTCTGTGCACATTTTTATGCATGTTTATTTTTCGCCATATAAAATTCTATTCATAAATAGCTTTTAGCCCAAGTGTTAAATATTTTTCACTAACATGCAAAATTAAACTAGAACCGCAAAAATGAATAAATAAAAAATAAATGTCCCCACTTCCTGTGTGTGACATCACCTGGCAGATTTCTGCCTGGTGTTGCCAGTGTCTGCCTGCCTCTTTTTCCACCCTAGCTGAAGAGGCAGGAGCCAGCCAGTCAGTTGGTGAAAGTGAAAATCTGGGATTTTTCAACCTGTGCTATATTTTTAGGTGTTTTAGGGTTCAGTTTTTAACTCATGACAAATACTATTTCAGTTTGTTCAGTATGTATTTGGAACACAAACAGTCATAAGGTAAATGGCTATACAGTGTACTGGTGCAGGACAAGCTAAAGTCCTCTAGGTAAACTGCTTGTTTCCGCTCAATAGATGAAAATATTACTATGTGTCTGGTGCTGTGGAGACAATCCCTACAGATGTTGTAAAGAAATTTTTAAAATGATTGATTATATAGTTACTGTCTTACCTTGGCCTGCGTATATTTTGAAGAAGTGGCTCGGAAGAATACCACATCCACAACCTTGGGGGGGGGGGGGACCAGTGAGGAGCGTGAAAAGCGACTTTGAAAGTAAACGGGTGTCATCAAAGCTGAGGAAACAGCTGACAGAAAAGGGTTATACTGTAGTTGGGAGGATACTGATAGCAGGATTACAAGGTAAAGTATGAGCCTTTGTATTGTGGTTGTGCCTGGAATAAAGGCACAGATTCAAAGTAAAGACATGGAGGCTCCACTCTGTGAACAGAGATTAGCATTTAGCAAAACTGCTGTACTTCAATTATCATCTGCAAGGATATCAGATACACATCCACCCATGTTCTTTCACAATAAAAGCCATAGAAATTCACTGCTGTGACATTAATAATCATATTTATTTTAGCACCACTATACAGTACATCCAGAAAGTATTCACAGTGCTTCATTTTTTTCCCACATTTTATGTTACAACCTTATTCCAAAATTCAGTAAATTCATTTTTTTCTCCTCAAACTTTTACTCACAACACCCCATAATGACCACATGAAAAAAGTTATTTTAATTTTTTGCAAATTTATTAAAAATAAGAAATCACGTGTACGAGAGTATTCAGACCCTTTGCTCAATACTTTGTTGATGCACCTTTGGGGGAAATTACAACCTCACATCTTCTTGAATATGATGCCACAAGCTTGGTGAACCTATCTTTGGGTAGTTTTGCCCATTCCTTTTTGCAGAACCTCTCAAGCTCCATCAGGTTGGATGGGAAGTCTCAGAGCACAGCCATTTTCAGATCTCTCCATTGATGTTCAATCACATTCAGCTCTGGGTTCTGGCTGGGCCACTCAAGGACATTCACAGAGTTGTCCTGAAGCCACTCCTTTGATATCTTGGCTGTTTGCTTAGGGTCATTGCCCTGCTGAACCGTCACCCCAGTCTGAGGTCACGAGCACTCTAGAGCAGGTTTTAATCCATGATGTCTCTGTGCATTGCTGCATTCATCTTTCCCTCAATCCTGACTACTCTCCCAGTTTATTCTGCTGAAAAACATCCCCACAGCATGATGCTGCCACCACCATGCTTCACTGTAGGGATGGTGCCTAGTTTCCTCCAAATATGACACCTGGCATTCACACCAAAGAGTTTAATCTTTGTCTCATCAGACCAGAGAATTTTGTTTCTCCTGGTCTGAGAGTCCTTCAGGTGCCTTTTGGCAAACTCCAGGTAAGCTGCCATGTGCCTTTTGCTAAGGAGTGGCTTCCATCTGGCCACTCTACCATACAGGCCTGATTGGTGAATGGCTGCAGAGATGGGTGTCCTTCTGGAAGGTTCTCTTCTCTCCACAGAGGAATGCTGGAACTCTGACAGAGTGACCATCTGGTTCTTGGTCACCTCCATGACTAAGTCCCTTCTTCCCAGGATCGCTCAGTTTAGACAGCTGGCCAGCTCTAGGAAGAGTCCTGGTGGATCTGACTATCTTCCATTTACAGATGATGGAGACCACTGTGCTCATTGGGACCTTCAGAGCAGCAGAAATGTTTCTGTACCCTTCCCTAGATTTGTTCCTTGAGCCAATCCTGTCTTGGAGGTCTACAGACAATTCCTTTGGCTTCATGCATGGTTTGTGCTCTGACATGCACTGTCAACTGTGGGACCTTATATGTAGACAGGTGTGTATGCCTTTCCAAATCATGTCCAATCAACTGAATTTACTCCAGATGGACTCCAGTTAAACTGTAGAAACATCTCAAGGATGATCGGTGGAAACGGGATGCTCCTGAGCTCAATTTTGAGCTTCATGGCAAAGGCTGTGAATCATTGCGTACATGTGATTTCTCAGGTTTTTTTTTAATGCTTTTATTTTTTACAAATTTGCCAAAAAAAACAACAACTTTTTCACATTGTCACTGAGGTATTGTCTGTAGAATTTTAAGGGAAAAAATGAATTTAATCCATTTTGCAATAAGGCTGTAGGCCTAACATAACAAAATGTGGAAACAGTGAAGTGCTGTGAATACTTTCCAGATGCTCTGTATAGCCATATATACAAAGTGCTTCCCAGAATCAATATAATAAAAAAAAAGTTTCACGAATGAACGTTCTAGTTTGTTTAGGTTTTAGACATTATCAACAGTCTTCAAACTGGCAGCATTATCAAAATTACCTATTGGTGTGTGTGTGTGTGTGTGTGTGTGTGTGTGTGTGTGTGTGTGTGTGTGTGTGTGTGTGTGTGTGTGTGTGTGTGTGTGTGGGAGGGAGGGAGGGAGGGAGGGAGGGAGGGAGAGAGAGAGAGAGTGAGCACGCTTTTTTTTTTTTTTTTTTGGCCATATCTCCCAACCCTAAATCATGTTATAAAAGCTAAGTTAATTAAAATGTACAATTTTAATTAGGGATGCACAATCGTGAATTTTTGCCGATACTTGATATGCTGTTGTGGTGTAACGTTTTGTAGTTGACTTGTGCAGACTACCTCCCATGGTTTGGCAGTCAAGGTGTACCGGTTCATAAAACACACAGTTCACATTGGATCAAGGTTTTGCATCTTTTTGATGTCAGCAAAAAATACATTTCCATTTTTAAAAATAAGTTAAAGAACAATGAAAACAAAGAACTTTTGACAATGGCATTGAATGAAAACATGATGTCCCATGGTTTAAAATAAAATCAGACATTAAATTGCAACATGAACAGTACCAGTAAATAAAAAAAAAATCTTTGTCACATTTATAAAAAGTAGAAAAAATTTTTTTTACAGCTTTAACCAACTTTTGCTGAGTGTGGTGCCTGCTCAGGAAGATTCATATTTTTATTCTGAAAGTGCTGTTTGAATGAAGATGATGTTATGATCCATGATTTAAAAACTATAATCTAATCCGAACCATGGGTTTTGCGATCTGTTACAACTAGGGATTGGTATCGAAGACTGGTTAAGAAATGATTCAATCCACTGACATCAATAGACTTTTTGCTTAACTATTCCCTTATCAGTCCTTCAGAGCGGCCATTCTTTTTGAGGGTGTTTTATCTGCATTTCTCTACATTGATTGCAGACCCTGCAGGGGGTCTGTAATCAACCGCTTCTGCAGCGGCTCTGCTTGAAGCAACAAAGCAGTGCTCCGACCCGCTGCTTCATTGTTTCTCTGCTTCATGCTTTTCAGAAGTGGCAAGTAAGGCTGCCACAACTAGTCGACTAGTCACGACTACGTTGACTATTGGGACCGTCGACAACTAATTTATTAGTCGACGAGTCGTTTATTTTATTTAAGTCTTTGTTTTTCTCTCAATTCATAGTTTTAGGCAGCAAATTTTGGGAATGAAGGTGGGCGTCTTGTTCAAAGCCGTTTAAAATGCGCAGTTTACCGACGGAGCTGCCGGTGTGTGCGCGTGCGCGGAGTCAACTGGCTGCAGACTGCGAGCGAGGGAACCATCAGTGCACTTGAGACAGTGAGCGCGGAGCAGAGAGAGAGGATTTTAACCTGAGAGAACATGTTAAAAAAACAAAACAAAAAAAAAAACAAAACCAAACCGTGGAGCTGCCTTTACTTCTTTCCACTTTCTCTACCCCGCGCGGTTCTAATGGCACCGTCCTGTTCACACCATGTGCGTGTCGTATACTGAATTTATGAGATCATGACATGAAATAAACAGTCAAATATCCTTAAAACATCCTTAAAAAATGAGAATATATAAATGAACTGAGCAAAAATTAAGCATACACGAGTTAAAAATAAAACCCTGATGTGGAGAAGCTGATGTTCAGAGGCACAGATCACATAAAGCAGGTGAGAACTCTGAACTTTAACAGCTGTTATTTTCCAAAGGTATGTATTTATTCAATCTTAAGCTTAATGCAGTGTTCAACCACAAAACGTGACTGATGAAGAGAAAGAAAAATGACTTTTAAAAATGACTTCATACTAAAATGAACTGGAGTCAGAATAAAATACAAGCTGCTGATTTTTATTTTTCAAAGTTATTATAAGCTGCAGCTATATGTTTTATTCATTTCAAAGTGAGTTACCTCTTGTTTTATTCTTATTTATACAAAATTATGGGGAGTCAAATCAGCCTGCATTGTTCTGTTCAGTTTATATCAAAGTTTTCCTGCACGTTTGTGTATTTTTCCTTCTTTATAAGAGTTTGGTGTTTGTTCTGCAACAGAAACAACCACAAACCAGAAAAAGTTGGGACTATATGTAAAATGAAGATAAAAATAAAAATGTTGCACTATTCCCAGTTTCTCCACTCACAGAAGCCAAACGTTCTTCCAGAGTTGTGTCTTGGTGGCTTCCCTCACTTGTCTCCTTCCAGCATGGACATTTAGTTTTTGAGAACTGCCTGCATGACACAGATTTACCATAAAGTACCACACTGTTTGTATTTCTGAATGATTGATGTAAATGAAGTCTAAGAAATAGTCACTGATTTGGAAATGTTCATGTTTTCTTCCCCTGACATTTCTCAGAAAATGCTGCAGGCCTTAATTTAGGAAATTACGTATGATCCGACTAGTCGACTAATCACAAAAATAATTGTTGACTAGTCGACTATCAAAATAGTTGTTTGTGGCAGCCCTAGTGGCAAGTCCGCTTCTTAACCCCTCTCAAAGCCATTTAAAAATGTCATTCGTGAGTCACTTTTGTGTGGATTAAAGTCACTAACTGGGACTCTTGTGTTGTTGCAGGCAAGAAATGAGAATCGTCCTCCGTTCCATTCGCACAGCTCCAAACGCTGCGCCACTCTCTGCCGAGTCCAACCGGAATTAATAACTTCAAAGCGAGTTGCCGTTTTAAATAAAATGACACCTCTTTCCAAACGCTGTAACACAGACAACAAACTACAACAGACCAAAATGTTTTTTTCCCTGCTGAAATGAGACGTCCTGCGTTCTTTATGAATGATATTGATGTTGACTTGCAGCCCAGCCGTTTGCAAGAGCTCAGCTCAGAGGTATGGAGTTAGAATTGTCTGTGTCTGAAAGGAAATTCTTCTGAGAAAAACTACAGATTTTGTTTTTCTTTTTATGTCCAGAGCTCAAGGATCCAGTGACCAATTTCATATTTATTTATTTATGTTAAGACTCATTAAAATGCTGTTGACATAGAAAACCAATGCCTGTTGTGATAGGCTACTTGTTTTTAAGCCATGAATGAGCAAAACAATTAATTGATTAACCATGAAAATAAAATGCAGATCAAGTCATAAAAAAATAAATAAATATTTGCAGCTCTATAATATGTAGGCATGGTGGCTTAGTGGTTAGCATGGTTGTCTCACAGCAAGAATATCATGTGATCACTTCATGCCTGGTCCTTTTTGTGTGGAGTTTGCATGTTCTTCCTGTGTCTGAATGAATTCTGTCCGGGCTTCCTCCCACGATCTGCTCCTTTCTCTGCCCCTGACCAAGGCAGCGTCTCTACATCTGGAATTGGTCCCTGAGCGCTAGACTGTGGCTGTCCACTGCTCCTGGTGGTTGGATTGTGTCTAACTGTAATTTGGATGGGTTAAATGCAGAGGACAAGTTTTCCTTGTATGTATGTCCAGTGACAATAAAGCCTCTTCTTACATTGTGAGCTGTACAAGGGCAGTTAAGGTGAAGAGAGGTATTTTCCAACAAATCTAAATTTTGTGCTCCTTGAACAAATTTGTATGTGTCATGGAGATAATCCTGACAAAATGGTAGCTATTGTAGTCAAAACCACACTGGTATTTTCCAACAAATCTAAATTTTGTGCTCCTTGAACAAATTTGTATGTGTCATGGAGATAATCCTGACAAAATGGTAGCTATTGTAGTCAAAACCACACTGTTCACATCAGGTCTGGGAGCTTGCACTGGTGCTGCTTCCAACATGCTGCAGTACTTTCTTGGGTCTTAGATAGCAACCACGCAGGCAGACAACCAGTCCATCCCCACCTCTCGAAGGTAGCCATGTATCTGCTGCAGCCTTGTGAAACGTTGGTGTCCCGTTGGCATTTACCAGTTGCTGAGGTCCTCAACACTGCGACACTTGTGTGTTGTCATATCCAGAGAGAAGTGGCACATGGTGAAAGCATTATAGCTGATTTTACCTCACAATCACTGTAAGTGATGCTCCTCTACATTGTTCAAATTAAAATAACATAAATGTAGTCAAGACCTAAAAGATATTCATTTGGAAGAAGTGCTACAATAAATAGTGAAACTGAAGGACACAACAATTTACACGTACTGAGCTCTGTGTTGTGTTCTGTTAAAAACTGAGGTCTGCAATACTGACTAAAAATTATCCTGTGATGTTCAGATCCTTGCTGTTAATGTGATTCCAGAAAATGCAAAATAAAAATTTCAAGCAGTGTTAAGGAAGCCAGTTTCAAATGATATTCCATCTTTAAGTTTGTGCAAGTTTTTTATACCTTAATGAGAAAACACGACTGGAAGGCACCATGGTCTGAACCATACCGCAACCTTGAAGCTGTGATTCATCCTGACGTGTGAGGGAGTTGTACTGCTGCACACCTAATTAGGACCCACATGGCTGATAAAAATAAAACTTCAGCAGTCAGCATTACACTGCGTAAAACATTAGGTGTAATCCTTCAAGTTTAGCCACTCACAATTTTTCTGTAACTGAGGCGCACCATTTTTTTCTTTTTTCTTTTTATCTTGTATGCATGTATAGTACCTGTAGCCTTTTCTGCATAAATATGAGCATCCCTGTGTTTTCAGTCAATTTGATTTCTCTTTACGTCTCTCACATCAGAGATGGCCTTGCACGCGCATATATATATATATACACACACACACAGGAACTTGCATCCTAAACAGGCCTGGCTGTTTCCAGTATTCCTCGTGCTATGTGACACTAGCGCGTTCTAAACGCTTTCGACATTTAAGACGTGACCGAAGCTTCAAGTTCTTCCCCTCTCAGGTCATCAGCCACAGTCTGAAGTGAAACTTAAGTTTCTCAAAAGAGACACACACACACACGCTGCATTCAGCCTGAATGGGTCACCTTACCTGACAGTTTCATTGACGCAAATTCTTATATCTGCAAATCTGATAAACATTTTAGCATTTATTGACTGATAGATGTTTTTCTGCATCCCTAATTTTAAATAAAATGTTCATGTTTCAAGTGACACATCAAGCATTTGACCTTCTCTCTTCTTAAAGATGGACTGAGAACAAATGATGGCGAAAAGCGTGTAATGACCAGGGAGATGGAGCTAGTGGAAGCTCTGAGGAGGGCACAGAAGGAGGAAGCGAAAGCTCTGGAGCATCAGAGGGAGCTTCTTGAGATGCTACGTGCTGCAAATGCCAGGGACGTAGCGGCAGAGAAGATGCAAACGAGTCGATGAAGAAAGCTCAGGAAGAGGAAGCTAAGGCCTTCAGCAGAGAGAAAGAAGCACTGCAGAGAGAAAAAGCAGAACTGCAGAAGCAATGGGAACAGCTGAAGCAAGAGAGGCAACAGTTTCAATCCTCCAGAGGACAGGCTCAATGATTTTTTTGTGACAGGATGCTGATAAAGCCTGGCAGGTCCACAACTTGACTCAGAGGTTTTGTATTTTATGGTTTCTTGTCCTGTTCCACTGCAGAAAACCGTTGAGCAATGATTTGGTATTAAAATGGGAACTTTGAATCTTCCATTGGCCAAAGCTCCAGTTTTCCCAGTTTCACCTTTTTTGGGCAAGTGTTAGTTTTAAATTGGGGTGGTGTTAGCGAATTCACATTTTGTGTATTTGTCAATGGATCACAATGACAAATGTAAAACATTTTTTACAGTTATGTTGGACTGTCTCGTGATGTAGATAAAACTGCAGCAGCTTCACAAATATAACTTTTTAATAGTTGTCTTGTATTAGCTGATTTAGAAACGGCTCTTTCAATCCAGTTCACTGTGTTAACAGGTTACAAATCTTTATTTTGTGCTTCAGTGATTTTAAAACATTTGGAGCATGGAATGCTCCTTTCATATTAGGGATGCACCCTTTTGATACAGATCCAACAGACCCAAGTACAGATCTGATGCCACTTCAGAATTCAGTGATTCGATTAAATTAATCCATGTCCATAGTAGTCCGAGGATGTTACTGTGTGTATCGCTTCTAAACTGTAAGTGGAGTTGTTTTGTACACACAGACACATGTAAATTAATTTCTATAAGGCTTTTGACACTGCATTGAAATGTACAATTTACCATGTCAAGACATGAGTGTAAACACACCTTTGTCTTCAGTTTAAATGTGTAAGAAGTGTGTTTAGGATGACTGGTTGTGAATTGCTGCGATAACACACATCCCTGCTGGTTAAAAATATATATATGCTTATTTGGAGTTTCACAGTTAATGCCTAATGCTGCCTACAGGTTAAAATGCTTTTACTGTCAGGTAACATGCAAAAAGTGCATCAGCAGTACCTTCACACAACTGTGGTGCAGCGCACCACCCTGGAGCTGTTCCCGTTGTGCTGACCATCAACTCAGCTGGTGCACGAGCAACCAAATCACACAGGTCACTTACATCTGGAGGACCGAGGAAGGAACATCAGCATCGGTGCATCCCTAACTAAGATGTGACAATGTACAGTAAAATCCAAGTGCAGTAAACCATATTGTTTAAACAGGTTCTGGACAGTTTTTTGTGTCCTTGGAAGCTTTGCATTCCGGCTCTCTGGCCTGGGTTTTTTTTTTGTTTGTTTTGTTTTGTTTTTTTTCTTAAGTACATGACCCAGTGTGAGTCTCTCATGCCACACTGACATCAAACGAACAGATGTTTGATCAAAGGACACACTTCACTAAGTCACGCTACTCCCCAAAATGTACTGATTTATTTAATTCTATAATGGTATAAATGCACTGATTCTTTAATATGTGATCTGGTTTGTGGTACAGATTTATTTATAAACTAATGCATGTTACAAGATAGTAATATTTCCAGCACTTGAGTGAATATGAATTGCAGGATGACAATTTTAACTCTTGAACTGATTTATAAATTTGTCAGTTTAAAAAAAAAAAGAAAATCTGGGGATTGAATTTAGCAAGAGTAAAACAATTTGTGCTTTAACAAAGAAAAAAGTCTGTATGTACATCAGATCCATAAGTATTTGGGTTGAGATTTTGCTGAAATCACATTCACCATCTAGTGTTGAGGCCACTTTTACACACAGTCCCTACTTTCTCAGAGGCCATAGTTAACTGGACAAACTAAAGATTATTCCAGAAATTCTTTTCTTTTGACAAGTTGGGATTGATACATGAACACTTCAGAGTAGCTGGATATGTGTTAGACTTTATTTACATTAGTCATTTTAAAATGCAGTGTCATAAATCTGGAATAGGCATTTCTTGAAAATTGATTGACAGCAAGAGACAGACATGGCCCAGCCAAAGGGGTTCTGTGGCTGAGCTGGGGAGAAACTGCAATGTGCTGCTCTTTTTGCATCACCTGTACCAGTCAGCTTCATGGTGGAGTGGAATGAAGGGTTTTATTTATTTTGAAATACAAGAGATCAAATCGAGGCTCAAGTCAGCCGAGATATTATGGGATTTTTTTTTATTTTCCCGTGCCACTCTACTAGGGAGCTGTCGATGTTAGAGGGAAGTGACTGTGTAGAGGTTATAAAGGCAGGCTTATGACCAGAGGGTCCTTGGTTTGATTCCCCATCAGAGGGGAACTCAGCAAGGTCCTTAATTCCCAAGTTGCTACTGGTGGCAGTCAGCATGCTGACATTGTGGGTAAATGTGGGTCATATACATTTGAACATTCACCTCAGATGGAAAAGTGCAATAGATACAGTAGTGTTCAGAATAATAGTAGTGCTATGTGACTAAAAGGATTAATCCAGGTTTTGAGTAGATTCTTATTGTTACAAGGGAAACAAGGTACCAGTAGATTCTCATAAATCCAACAAGACTAAGCATTCATGATATGCACACTCTTAAGGCTATGGGCTATTAGTAAAAAAAAAAAAAAGTAGAAAAGGGTGTTCACAATAATAGTAGCATCTGCTGTTGACGCTACAAACTCAAAATTATGTTCAAACTGCTTTTTTTTAGCAATCCTGTGAATCACTAAACTAGTATTTAGTTGTATAACCACAGTTTTTCATGATTTCTTCACATGTACAAGGCATTAATTTTGTTGGTTTGGAACAAGATTTTGCTGGTTTACTAGTGTGCTTGGGGTCATTGTCTTGTTGAAACACCCATTTCAAGGGCATGTCCTCTTCAGCATAAGGCAACATGACCTCTTCAAGTATTTTGACATATCCAAACTGATCCATGATACCTGCTATGCGATATATAGGCCCAACACCATAGTAGGAGAAACATGCCCATATCATGATGCTTGCACCACAATGCTTCACTGTCTTCACTGTGAACTGTGGCTTGAATTCAGAGTTTGGGGGTCGTCTCACAAACTGTCTGTGGCCCTTGGACCCAAAAGAACAATTTTACTCTCATCAGTCCACAAACTATTCCTCCATTTCTCTTTGGGCCAGTTGATGTGTTCTTTGGCAAATTGTAACCTCTTCTGCATGTCTTTTATTTAACAGAGGGACTTTGTGGGGGATTCTTGCAAATAAATTAGCTTCACACAGTCGTCTTCTAGCTGTCACAGCACTTACAGGTAACTCCAGACTGTCTTTGATCACCCTGGAGCTGATCAGTGGGTGAGCCTTTGCCATTCTGGTTATTCTTCTATCCATTTTGATGGTTGTTTTCCATTTTCTTCCGCGCGTCTCTTTTTTTTTTTTGTCCATTTTAAAGCATTGGAGATCATTGTAGATGAACAGCCTATAATTTTTTTGCACCTGCGTATAAAGGTTTTCCCCTCTCCAATCAACTTTTTAATCAAACTACGCTGTTCTTCTCAACAATGTCTTGAACGTCCCATTTTTCTCAGGCTTTCAAAGAGAAAAGCATGTTCAACAGGTGCTGGCTTCATCCTTAAATAGGGGACACCTGATTCACACCTGTTTGTTCCACAAAATTGACAAACTCACTGACTGAATGCCACACTACTATTATTGTGAATACCCCCTTTTCTACTTTTTTCTTTTTTTACTAATAGCTGAATTTCACAGCCTTAAGAGTGTGCATATCATGAATGCTTGGTCTTGTTGGATTTGTGAGAATCTACTGGTACCTTGTTTCCCATGCAACAATAAGAAATCTACTCAAAACCTGGATTAATCTTTTTAGTCACATAGCACTACTATTATTCTGAACACTACTGTATGTAGTCCTTTGTATTTTTTAAAGTCCAAGATCGATTCACTGAGTTGGAAATGCTTCATTCAATTCAGCCAATTATGTATGGCCTCTGACTGTGTGAAATGGCTGTAATTCCTAAATGCTGAATGTGATATTTTAAACTCCTTGCATTAAAATGGAAAATTCACTACAAGCATGTTTCAGCTCATCTCTTAGGCAGTTGCTTGAGCAGCTGAAAGTACTTCAGAAAGACATTTTCGTGGCATATCACAGAACTAGGCAAACATTGTTTATTTTTATAGTTTTCAGGGTGGGCAAGTCAAAGTTTAATGTTTGCAGCTTCAACTTCCTGCAGTTTTTGTGATCGCAGGATCATGCTGGATTATCTCATTTAAAAAGTCTGGCCTTGTGAGTGGTTTGCTTGAGGTTTCTTACTCAGAGGGAGTTTTTCTTTACCACTGTTGCTCTGGGGGTTAGTAAGGTTAGACCTTGCTTGTGTGAAGCACCTTGGGGCAGCTATGTTGTGATTTGGCGCTATATAAATAAAAAGAAATTGAAATTGAAAAAAAATGGATGATGGCGGTAAACTAACCCGTGTGTGTGTGTGTGTGTGTTGGGGGGACAACATAAATCAAAAATGGCTAGACAGATTTCCTTCTAACTTGGTGGGAATACTGGATAGATATCTAGAGGTGAGTAGTTTGGTGTTTGGTCAAAGGTCAAGGAAAAAAATGTAAAAAAAAAAAAACAACTTGCATATCAATAACCATGAATCCTTAATCTACTGAGCAAAATACTGATTGGTATGAATCTAAAGTCATGCAGTCAAAATCGCTGTTACAGATGTGTATTTACAACCCCTGGCAAAAATTATGGAATCACCGGCCTCGGAGGATGTTCATTCAGTTGTTTAATTTTGTAGAAAAAAAGCAGATCACAGACATGACACAAAACTAAAGTAATTTCAAATGGCAACTTTCTGGCTTTAAGAAACTATAAGAAATCAAGAAAAAAGATTGTGGCAGTCAGTAATGGTTACTTTTTTAGACCAAGCAGAGGAAAAAAATATGGAATCACTCAATTCTGAGGAAAAAATTATGGAATCACCCTGTAAATTTTCATCCCCAAAACACCTGCATCATATCAGATCTGCTCATTAGTCTGCATCTAAAAAGGAGTGAACACACCTTGGAGAGCTGTTGCACCAAGTGGACTGACATGAATCATGGCTCCAACACGAGATATGTCAATTGAAACAAAGGAGAGGATTATCAAACTCTTAAAAGAGTAAATCATCATGCAATGCTGCAAAAGATGTTGGTTGTTCACAGTCAGCTGTGTCTAAACTCTGGACCAAATACAAACAACATGAGAAGGTTGTTAAAGGCAAACATACTGGTAGACCAAGGAAGACATCAAAGCGTCAAGACAGAAAACTTAAACCAGTATGTCTCAAAAATTGAAAAATGCACAACAAAACAAATGAACGAATGGGAGGAAACTGGAGTCAACATCTGTGACCGAACTGTAAGAAACCGCCTAATGGAAATGGGATTTACATACAGAAAAGCTAAACGAAAGCCATCATTAACACCTAAACAGAAAAAAAACAAGGTTACAATGGGCTAAGGAAAAGCAATCGTGGACTGTGGATGACTGGATGAAAGTCATATTCAGTGATGAATCTCGAATCTGCATTGGGCAAGGTGATGATGCTGGAACTTTTGTTTGGTGCCGTTCCAATGAGATTTATAAAGATGACTGCCTGAAGAGAACATGTAATTTCCACAGTCATTGATGATATGGGGTTGCATGTCAGGTAAAGGCACTGGGGAGATGGCTGTCATTACATCATCAATAAATGCACAGGTGTACGTTGAGCTTTTGGACAATTGAAAGGATGTTTGGGGATGATGAAATCATTTTTCAAGATGATAATGCATCTTGCCATAGAGCAAAAACTGCAAAAACATTCCTTGCAAAAAGACACATAGGGTCAATGTCATGGCACAGGGTCAATGTCAACGAGCAGATCTGATTTGATGCAGGTGTTAGTTTTGAGGATGAAAATTTACAGGGTGATTCCATAATTTTTCCTCAGAATTGAGTGATTCCATATTTTTTTCCTCTGCTTGGTCTAAAAAAGTAACCATTACTGACTGCCACAATCTTTTTTCTTGATTTCTTATAGTGTTTCTTAAAGCCAGAAAGTTGCCATTTGAAATGACTTTAGTTTTGTGTCATGTCTGTGATCTGCTTTTTTTTCTACAAAATTAAACAACTGAATGAACATCCTCCAAGGCCGGTGATTCTATAATTTTTGCCAGGGGTTGTACTTGTATGTTTCTATGATGGTGTGTAGAGTGCACAGCTATATGTGCCAGCCCTCTGATGCCTTGCAAACTTAAAAGTCATACTTAAAGGTGCAAACTATCTCCCATATTTTCCTTATGTTTCTTTTAATGTATAATTACTTGAGCATCAATAAGTACTAATATTGCACTGTTAACTGCCAGTGTTCAGTGTGGTGGCCAAGCGGTTTGCACGTGTTTCCAGAGCAGAACGCTCCCAGTTCAATGTGTTGTGTCAGGAGGGGCATCTGGTGTCACACTTGTGCCAAATCAACATGCAGGTCCATATCAGATCTGATGTGGTGACCCCAAGTGAAAAACTGAGAAGCTTTGGTACATGTAAGGAAATGAATTTGTGTTGCTGAAGAAGTAATTTACATTAAAAGTGACAATTAATACTTTGTCTTTCGCCCCTGTTTTGTTTAGGGCCAGCACAGTTCTGTAATGGGATTTGGCACAGATTTTACATCAGATGGCTTTCCAGTTTTACCAGGAGAAACACACACAGTCCCTGGTCTTCCAGAGGTCTCCTCTCCACAGACTCATCAGGACCCAGAGATCTGCCACAACAATCAGGCACACAGAGCAGAGTGGCTGCAACTATACTAACCAAAATACAGTCATATATATATATATATATATATATATTTCAAATTAGATCTTGTACTTTAAACTGAAATTCATACTCAGTTGTGGCAAAAAAAGTGGTTAAAAGTCCTTTCATCTTGCATATTTTCTATGGGTTTCGGGCACTATTTGTCAATGTACACACACAATGACATTCGGAGTGCCATCGTATTGCTCCATGCATTCCTTGATTTGTTGTCGACCCTACAAAATGTTGAACACCAGAGAAGAAGCTCTTAAAAACAAGAAATGGCCTCTGTACGTATTATCCTGCAGCTGCAGCACTCCTTGAAGAGCAGGAGAAAATGCAGAAAGAGCAGGCCAAAGAAGAAGGCATAACCCCAACTAGAAAAAGGAAAGCAAGGACAGTGGGTGAGGGAATGGTTGAATAGAAGACATCACTTTGGGCATTATGACCACTTATTGACAGAACTTCACAAGGAAGATCCAAGAGGCTACAGGAATTACTCGAGAATTACCCTACACGCAATGACATGCAGTGTTTGCGAACAGGCTGCGCAATGTTTGGCTGGAGGTTGGGGTGGGGTATACATAATCTGAATATGTTGTATGTAGCGAGTAGAGGGTTTTTTACTTTTTATGTATAACAAAAGTGCTACTTTAGCTTTGGATTCTTGCATTCCATTTTCAGATCTACTATTCCACACCTATTAGCACCTATAACCGCAATAGCACATATACACCTACCAGCCATGACATTGTGACCACTTGTCTAATATTGTGGAGTCCCTTTTGCCACCAAAACAGCCATGACCCGTCAAGGCATGGATTCCATTAGACCTCTGTAGGTTAGGGCTCTTCATGTTATATAGTGAAAAAAGTTGTGAGAGACTTCGGGCCACATGTTTTTGTTCCATTTTGGGTTTTATAGGTGCAGACCAAATTTGAACTCAATCATATAACATTTAGAGGTCCGCCAGAGGGGCACATTTTCCTCTTCCTACGTTGGCAAGGCAACATCACACTAACAGGAGAAGACTGTGATGCCATTATTTTTTTTTTACAGGTACATGCGATGGCTTCTAATCGCAAAAGGTGGTGGTTGACTGGTCACCCAGAGGAGAACATTGCTGGAATTACTGGATTACTACATTGCTTGTTTGGGGAAAATTGTTGCTTTGTGGGGGACCCCTAAACAATGTCTGATTACAATAATCACTTTTGATTATTGTAATCAAATCACTTTTGCAAGATACCGACAGTCTACCACTACAGACTGGGAACATCCCACAAGAGCTGCAGTCTTGGAGATGCTTGTTGTTGTCTAGTCATCACAATTTGTCCCTTGTCAAAGTCACTCAGCTCTTTGTGCCCCATTGGTCCTGCTTCCAACACATCAACTTTGGGGAAACAATGTTAACTCGCCGCCTAATTTATCTGGCTCACTGTCTTAACATATCTCACCCGATGACAGATGTCATTGTAGCAAGATAGTCCATGTTATTCACTTCACCTGTCAGTAGTCACAATGTTATGGCTGATGAGTGTATGTGATGATGTCATTTTATCTCCTAAAGTAATTTAGTCACGAGAATTCTTCCTCTTCTCACAATATGTAATACACGTAACCTCATCCTTTTCTTACAATAGTATCCATCTACTGAAGATGACACTGATGCTGCTTTTGTTGTCTGGAAAAATTACATGAACTCTTGTCTCCTCAGGCTGAGGAATCCACTAGATGGCGCTGTATAGGTTTTATTTGAATATGCTGTACATGCTTTGAAAAATATGAATAGGTAACGAAGAAACATTGTATCAGGGCAGCGCCATGACAAGTGTCAAACTGTTGTGTTAAATGTGTACATTTAAAAAAAAATGTTTCACATGTGCATATGAAATTTCATTTGCATCTAAAGATATCAAAAATAATTAACTGATCAATGGACAGGAGATCATTTTGATGTGATGATGTGATGCTGTACACTTGGATTACTAGAGTATAATATAAGTAAAATGAAAACACTATTTTTCCATGAGCATTTCTAGGGGGAAAAAATCTAAATAAATGAAGGCCAGAGAACCCATTGACACTGGAGGAAATGAACACAGCATTAACCACATAAAACAGTGTGAAAGGTTTTCTTGAACCATTTGCAGAAAATATATAACATTTAATCAATTACTTTATATGGATGTGTATTTGTGATGATCACTGTGAATACAACAAATGGTTTAGTTCCCAGCTGAACTAATAGAGGAATCGGGACATCAAGCAGACACATGGGATTTGGTGCTGGCTTGGAGTTTTAGCACTATTTCAGTTATTTGTGAATGTCCTTTTCCTGAACCCCCTTTTCCTAAAACCCCTGAAAGTTTAATTTCCCACTTCCTGAGAGACAAAGGTTTCCCTTCAGTACACAATTTGGGGAGGTGGTGGTCTTGTGGTTAAGCGCTGGGCTTGAGACCAGAGGATCCTTGGTTCAAATCCCAGCCTGACTGGAAAATCAGTACGGGCCCTTGGGCAAGGTTCTTAATCCCTTAGTTGCTCCCGTGTATAGTGAGTACCTTGTATGGCAGTGCCCTGGGGTGAATGTAAGACATTATTGTAAAGTGCTTTGAGCATCTGATGCAGATATAAAAGCGCTATATAAATGCAGTCCATTTACCATTCAGTGATTGATCAGTTACAATTTGATGGTTTTGTGCAGTTAAAAACAAATACAACAACAAATTGTAATTCAATCCAAAAAGGTCTAACAGCAAAATGTACATAAAAACTCTTTCGCCTAACTCTTTCGTTTAGGTGATCAGTCACTGAAGAAAATGGGAGAGGATGCAGGGACAGTATGGATCGCATAAACTGTGGATAAAAGCCAACGCAGATTTAAACTTTTGTGTTTTGAGATTAGGAGGGCTAGAGGAGGGAATGTTTTGCATGGGTTCCGGCCGACGGCCTGTATAGGTCCGGTATACAGTACTCTCCCTGGTATTCCTTACTCTTAGGAATAGCAGGGGAACAGGGAGAGAGTAGTTGAAATATGAATGCTTTGGAGGAGGAAGATGGGAGTAGTACTTGGGTGGCCTAGTAAGAGATCAGAAAATGAGGAACAGTTTAATGTTGTGAGATTTGAAGGGGAAGTTAAATGCTTGGACCCATTAAAGCTTACAAAAATAATTTAAAAAATCAGGTTGGGGATGTGACGTTTGCTAGAGTTTTGAATGATGGAAACTTGTTAATTGGATGCAGTTCAGAGGAGCAGCAGGAAGGCTCAAAAGTTGGAATCGGTTGGGAAAGCTGTGGTGGCTAAGGTGGTGAGAGTGGGAGAACAGAGAAGCAAAGGAGTGATCTATGGGATTCCTGTAACGGTCGACATGAAGGATCTTGTTAAAAATCTAAAGTTCAGATGTGGAGCAGTTAGAAGTGCAAAGCATCTAACCAGGGGAATTAAGAAGTAAGAAACTGAGTCAGTATTGATAGAATTCAGTACAAGAGACCTGCCGAGTGAGGTGTATTGTAGATTCATGAGGTACAGGGTGAGGGAGTACGTACAAAAGCCAATGAGGTGCTTTAAATGCCCAGACGTTTGGCCATGTGGTAAAAGTTTGTAAGGGTGAGAAAAGATGTGCCAACTGTGGTGCAGGCATGGCTATGGAGAATGTGAGGAGGGAATGAGTCCAAAATGTTGCAGCTGTGATACAGGTCATATAGTGCTGCATACTGGGGATGTGAAGTTATGAAAAGAGAAGCTGAGATTCACAATGTAAAAGTAAAGGGGAAGATGTCATATGGATAAAACCTCAAAAGAGTCGAACCACTAAAGAAATGGAGAAAATATCAGGTGGGAAACTGAGTCAGTGACGGCATGGAAACAGAGACAAGAAACGCTCAAAGAGATGGAAGATAAGACATGGGAAGAAAAGGGGGACTTGGTTATCTTTATTTCAGGGGTAACTGTTGTGTGGGCCGCTGAAGAGGAGGTACTGCTGGCCCACCACCACCAGAGGGCGCCCTGCCTGGAGTGCGGGCTCCAGGCACCAGAGGGCGCTGCCGCATCATGGGAGTAGCCTGGGTGACAGCTGTCACCCATCACCAGACACAGCTGTTCTACTCAGCACCAAGGTATATCAGGAGGACGGCGTCTCCACCTCAGTGCCGAGATATCGCCTAAGACCAAGGTAGTATTCTCTGCAGGTACACATTGCATTATCAACTAAAACCTTGTTTTCAGGACTGGTGACTACTAAACACCTCATTTTGGGATAAGTACTCACCTTCCTGCTATTCTTGCCAAGAGGTGGAGGCGGCTTCTCCCCTCTCTGTTACGGGGTGCGTTCATCCACTCCTGTGTGTTGTTGCTCTCTCCTGCCAGCAGTACCGGATCCGACGAGCGGAGGCAGTGGCCACCTGGGAATTCGGGACTTGGCGGTTCCAGTATTTCCAGGGTTCGGTGGCAGAGGAGATCTGGGTGGTTCCGGTTCGACTGAGACAGACGTCTCCTACCTTCGAGCCTGCCCACACGACACCAACGGATTCGACCCCAAATTGTGTTTGTTGTATTACTCGTGCTGGTTTCTGTAGTAAATCTTGTTATTTACTCTCTCCATTGTCCGTTCATTGCGCCCCCTGTTGTGGGTCCGTGTTCCTACACTTTCACAACAGGATATCTCGGCCAGCGTCATGGATCCCGAGGGGCGTCAACCGGCTGTTGAATGGCCAATGGAAGACCAAGGCGCGGCGGAGGCTTCGGGAGGGGTAATCGGTGAGTTGCAGCGGATCCTCACCGCTTTCACCTCTCGGATCGACTTAATGACCGAGCAGCACGTTCTCCTAAACCGCAGGGTGGAGGCTCTCGCCGCACAAGTGGAGGCGCGCCCTTCGGGCGCCGCTGCGGCTCTCCCTCCCGAGGACCCTGCGTGCGAAAGTAACGTTCCACTGGTCGTTCAACGGTCCCTCCCTCCGTCCCCAGAAGCATACATAAGCCCTCCAGAACCGTACGGAGGCTGTGTGGAGACGTGCGCGGACTTTCTTATGCAGTGTTCGCTCGTCTTCGCTCAGCGTCCCGTGATGTACGCGACTGATGCTAGCAAAGTAGCTTATGTGATAAATCTGCTTCGCGGGGAGGCACGCGCTTGGGCTACAGCGCTCTGGGAGCAGAACTCACGGCTCCTTCGTTCATACGATGGGTTTGTACGGGAGCTCAGAACGGTGTTCGATCATCCCAACAGAGGAGAGTCCGCTTCAACCGCACTACTGTCCATACGACAGGGACGTCGGAGCGCAGCTGCCTATGCAGTCGCCTTCCGCATCGCGGCGGCGAGATCCGGCTGGAATAGCACTGCCCTCCGCGCTGCCTTTGTAAACGGACTGTCTCTGGTCCTAAAAGAGCACCTGGTGGCTAAGGACGAACCGCGGGATTTAGATGGGCTCATCGATCTAGTCATACGACTCGACAACCGGTTAGAAGAACGTCGTCGGGAACGAGGCGAAGGGCGTGGCCAAGCACGCGTCGTCCCTCTCCCTTCCGGGTCCGATCGAGCTCCGCCCTCCCCACGCTCCTCTGTTCCTGCGCTCCGTGCGCCTATGGCTCCCCCTGCTGACGAAGCTATGGACACGAGCAGGGCAACATTTAGGGCACCTGGAGCACAAAGGAGGCGGGCCCACGGAGCTTGTTATGTTTGTGGCTCGAGTGAGCACATGGCAAACGACTGCCCCGAGCGGTTAAACTCCAACGCCCGCCCCTAGAGACTGGGCCAGGGGTGGGCCAAAACATTCACGTGGGACACACCCACATTGCTACACGACTCCCAGTCACGATCCTTTATGAGGATTCAACCCTGAAGGCCCCAGCACTGGTGGACACGGGCTCTGAGGGGAATCTGCTTGACAGTAGATGGGCCAGGGAGATAGGGCTCCCTCTGGTGGCTCTTACCTCGCCTGTGCAGGTTCGGGCGCTAGATGGCTCCCTACTCCCACCAATCACACATAAGACACCTCCAGTAACTCTGGTGGTGTCAGGTAACCACCGGGAGGTGATCGAGTTCTTCGTGACTCAGGCCACCTCCCGTGTGGTTTTAGGGTTTCCATGGATGCTAAAGCACAATCCCCGGATTGATTGGCCGTCCGGGGTGGTGGTTCAGTGGAGCGAAACCTGCCATCGGGAGTGTCTAGGTTCCTCGGTTCCTCCCGGCTCCCAAGCTAAGGAGGAGGTCCGAGTCCCGCCCAATCTGAAGGCGGTGCCAGCGGAGTACCGTGACCTCGCTGATGTGTTCAGCAAGGATCTGGTTCTCACGCTTCCTCCTCACCGCCCATACGATTGTGCCATTGATTTGGTTCCAGGCAGTGAGTTTCCGTCCAGTAGGCTGTACAACCTCTCACGGCCGGAGCGTGAATCAATGGAGACCTACATCCGGGACTCATTAGCTGCCGGGTTGATCCGGAATTCCACCTCTCCGATGGGTGCTGGTTTCTTTTTTGTGGGTAAAAAGGATGGCGGGCTTCGTCCATGCATTGATTATAGGGGGTTGAACGAAATCACGGTTCGCAATCGATACCCGTTGCCCCTGTTGGATTCGGTGTTCACCCCCTTGCATGGAGCCAATATCTTCACCAAACTTGATCTTAGGAATGCCTATCATTTGGTTCGGATCCGGAAGGGAGACGAATGGAAGACGGCATTTAACACCCCGTTGGGCCATTTTGAGTACCTGGTCATGCCGTTCGGTCTCACTAACGCTCCCGCGACCTTCCAAGCATTGGTAAACGATGTCCTGCGGGACTTCCTGCACCGGTTCGTCTTCGTGTATCTGGACGATATACTCATCTTTTCCCCGGATCCTGAGACTCATGTCCGGCATGTCCGTCAGGTCCTGCAGCGGTTGTTGGAGAACCGCCTGTTTGTGAAGGGCGAGAAGTGTGAGTTCCACCGCACTTCTTTGTCCTTCCTGGGGTTTATCATCTCCTCTAACTCCGTCGCCCCGGACCCGGCCAAGGTTGCGGCGGTGAGAGATTGGCCCCAACCTACAAGCCGTAGGAAGCTGCAACAGTTCCTCGGTTTTGCTAATTTTTATAGGAGGTTCATTAAGGGCTACAGTCAGGTAGTTAGCCCCCTGACAGCCCTGACCTCTCCAAAAGTTCCCTTCACCTGGTCGGACCGGTGCGAGGCCGCGTTCAAGGAGTTGAAACGGCGCTTCTCGTCTGCACCAGTTCTGGTGCAGCCCGATCCTAGCCGCCAGTTAGTGGTTGAAGTGGATGCCTCGGACTCAGGGATAGGAGCGGTGCTCTCCCAGAGCGGGAAGACCGATAAGGTCCTTCACCCGTGTGCCTATTTTTCTCGCAGGTTGACCCCCGCTGAACGGAATTATGACGTCGGCAATCGGGAACTCCTTGCTGTGAAAGAGGCCCTCGAAGAGTGGAGACATCTGTTGGAGGGAACAGCCGTGCCATTCACGGTTTTCACTGACCATCGGAACCTGGAGTACATCAGAACCGCCAAGCGTCTGAACCCCAGGCAAGCCCGCTGGTCACTGTTCTTTGGCCGTTTTGACTTCCGGATTACCTACCGTCCCGGGACCAAGAATCAGAGATCGGATGCATTGTCCCGGGTGCACGAAGATGAGGTCAAAACGGAACCGTCGGATCCCCCGGATCCCATCATCCCGGAGTCCGCTATCGTGGCCGCCCTCACCTGGGACGTAGAGAAGACCGTCCGGGAGGCCCTGACCCGTGTCCCGGACCCCGGAAACGGACCAAAAAACAGACTATACGTCCCACCAGAGGCTAGAGCTGCAGTCCTGGACTTCTGTCACGGTTCTAAGCTCTCCTGTCACCCAGGGGTGCGAAGGACCGTGGCAGTCGTCCGGCAACGCTTCTGGTGGGCATCCCTGGAGACCGACGTCCGGGACTACGTCCAGGCCTGTACCACCTGCGCCAGGGGCAAGGCCGATCATAGGAAGACCTCAGGGCAGCTACAGCCATTGCCCGTGCCTCATCGCCCCTGGTCCCACATCGGCCTGGACTTCGTCACGGGTCTCCCGCCGTCCCAGGGAAACACCGTCGTCTTCACGATAGTGGACCGTTTCTCCAAGGCGGCCCACTTCGTGGCCCTCCCAAAGCTCCCTACGGCCCAGGAGACAGCGGACCTCCTGGTCCACCACGTCGTCCGTCTGCATGGCATACCATCAGACATCGTCTCCGATCGCGGTCCCCAGTTCACCTCACATGTCTGGAGGAGCTTCTGCCGGGAACTGGGGGCCACGGTCAGCCTCTCGTCTGGGTACCACCCCCAGACCAACGGGCAGGCAGAGCGGGCGAATCAAGAACTGGAGCAGACACTTCGCTGTGTGACAGCCGCGCACCCGACGGCCTGGAGTACCCACCTGGCCTGGATCGAGTACGCCCACAACAGCCAAGTGTCATCAGCCACCGGCCTCTCCCCGTTTGAGGTGTGCTTGGGGTATCAGCCCCCCTTGTTTCCGGTGGTAGAGGGAGAGGTCGGTGTGCCCTCGGTCCAGGCCCACCTACGGAAGTGCCGTCGGGTGTGGCGGGCCGCTCGCTCTGCCTTGTTGCAGGCCCGGACGAGGGCGAAGAGACATGCAGACCGGCGGCGAGCCCCGGCCCCCAAGTATCGTCCTGGGCAGGAGGTCTGGTTGTCCACGAGGACGTTCCCCTACAGGTTGATTCGCCCAAACTGCAAGACCGGTACATCGGACCTTATAAGATCCTCAAGGTCATCAACCCCGCCGCAGTGAGGCTCCAGCTTCCGGCCTCACTGCGGATCCATCCAGTCTTCCATGTTTCCCGGATCAAGCCTCTTCACACCTCACCCCTCTGCACCCCGGGTCCGGCGCCGCCTCCTGCCCGGATCATCGACGGAGCACCGGCTTGGACTGTCCGCCGGCTCCTTGACGTCCGTCGGATGGGCCGGGGTTTTCAGTATCTGGTGGACTGGGAGGGGTACGGCCCCGAGGAGCGCTCCTGGGTGAGGAAGGGCTTCATCCTGGACCCGGCCCTCCTGGCCGACTTCTACCGACGCCACCCGGACAAGCCCGGTCGTGCGCCAGGAGGCGCCCGTTGAGGGGGGGGTCCTGTTGTGTGGGCCGCTGAAGAGGAGGTACTGCTGGCCCACCACCACCAGAGGGCGCCCTGCCTGGAGTGCGGGCTCCAGGCACCAGAGGGCGCTGCCGCATCATGGGAGTAGCCTGGGTGACAGCTGTCACCCATCACCAGACACAGCTGTTCTACTCAGCACCAAGGTATATCAGGAGGACGGCGTCTCCACCTCAGTGCCGAGATATCGCCTAAGACCAAGGTAGTATTCTCTGCAGGTACACATTGCATTATCAACTAAAACCTTGTTTTCAGGACTGGTGACTACTAAACACCTCATTTTGGGATAAGTACTCACCTTCCTGCTATTCTTGCCAAGAGGTGGAGGCGGCTTCTCCCCTCTCTGTTACGGGGTGCGTTCATCCACTCCTGTGTGTTGTTGCTCTCTCCTGCCAGCAGTACCGGATCCGACGAGCGGAGGCAGTGGCCACCTGGGAATTCGGGACTTGGCGGTTCCAGTATTTCCAGGGTTCGGTGGCAGAGGAGATCTGGGTGGTTCCGGTTCGACTGAGACAGACGTCTCCTACCTTCGAGCCTGCCCACACGACACCAACGGATTCGACCCCAAATTGTGTTTGTTGTATTACTCGTGCTGGTTTCTGTAGTAAATCTTGTTATTTACTCTCTCCATTGTCCGTTCATTGCGCCCCCTGTTGTGGGTCCGTGTTCCTACACTTTCACAACAGTAACAAATGCAACAGCGGACATTAAGTCAAAAACTGAAAAGATTCAGATTATTACAAAAGCGGCAGTAAGCATTTGGATATGGTGGGTTTAAAGTGGGAAGTAATACGGGATGGACTCGGTGTGCAATCAAGTCAGAAAGGGAATAGTTTGGGATGATCTTATTGATTATGGTACTCTTACAAAGCAGTTTATTGTCTTTGTGAGATGAGATAAGAAACAGCCAATGTTCCCCAGGCCAAAACAAATCCCTCTGGAGGAAAAACAGTCGGGTAATTTGACCTTCAGGCTTGATAAGCCTGTAATGTTATGGTTACAGCAGTGAAATCACTTTTTAACAGTTCCACTTGCACAACCAAATCCCAATTATGAATTAAGAATATTCCCAATTATGAATTAAGAATATTCTGAAATCTTCAGCTTCAACTGCAAGGCACGCATCTGCTCCAAGATGTCATCCAATTTGCGTCTGAGTTCAAGAGTCATCACAGTCTGAGAATGCACTGGCTTGCCAACCTCATTAATCATGACAGACAAGCGAGGGGCCGTGGTTCTTGATGCCGCCGTCTTGCCAATTTTCCAGTAGATCAGGGCAGCACATAAGCCAAAAAGTACCAGCCCTGCTAATATGAGACCAAAAATGAATAAATCCTTGACGTCCTCAACGGAGAAAGGCACCAAGCATGCAACACGCCGAGACCCCCAGGAGTCGAGGACATAGCCCGCAGGATATGTTCCATCTGGGCAGGTAGGATCCCCGATCCTGACCTTCTTGTAGAAAAAATGGTGTCAATAGTATTCAGAGACCAGCTGATCAATTCCATGGTTAATCCAATAGTAGTCCAATAGATCCAGAATCCAATATACTTTGAGAAATTCACAGTCTGGTGAAGTAGGGACTTGAAGGTTAAAGGCAGAGAACAGAGATAAGGGATAGTGGAGGAGATGCGACCACCCTCGTCAGAGTCCCAAGCTGTTGAATATGATATATTCAAGAAACATGGTTAAAGCTTAGCTTGGATTTTGTGTTAGTTGGCTACATTGGTGTTAAGAGAGATAGGGAACAAGGAAATGGGGGAGGGCGTGCTACCATATAGAGTAATAGGTATAGGGAAAGAGCATGAATATGTGCTGGTGGAAGTATGGGCGGAAAAATAGTGGTAATAAACTATTATAATCCATGTAAACAGTTAGAATTTGATGAACTAGAGAAAGTGAAAAGCATTGACAGTGATAATGTTATCAGTGTGGGGATTTCAATGCCCATAATCCATTATGGGGAGGGGAAAGATCAGATAATAATAGTCAGATAATAGAAGATATGTTAAATGAAAGAAGCTCAGTGTGTCTAAATGATGCTGAAAAGACAAGGATAGATATATGAACTGGCAAAAACTCAGTGATCTCACATTAGCGTCTAAGCAGACACACTGGCTCCAAAGTGTGAGTGGGTTGGGTAATACAAAGGGACTGTAGGATGTGATCACTATCCAGGTGTGTGTAGACTGGATATTAGTATATCACAGCATACTGAGAATGGTAATGGAAGACAGGGTCTTCTGAAAAGCAAACTGGGGAAGATTTATGGAAGTGAGTGACATGTACGTGAGCTTAGTGCAAGAAGAAGATGATGTGGAGAAATTTGAACTGCAACAGAGTACATTTGGCTGCAGTGACTGTTGTACCTATAAGAGTACAGGTAAACATTTGAGGAAAGCTGTTCCTTGCTGGAATGATAAGTGTGATGAGGCAGTTAAGAACAGAGCTCTTAGATTGTTATAAAGGATTCATAATTGCCAGCATCTGAAGCAGTTACAGGCAGCAGTGAGGAGAACTATAAGACAAACAAAAAGGACCTATTGGAGAGATTATTGTGGCTCTATTGGAAATACCACTTCTATAGATGAAATATGGGGGATGATCAAGAAGAGGATGGAAGGTAATAGAAGACAGTGGAGCTACCCTATCCTTTCTGATGGAGAGCACAAGGCAATATCAAATGCAGAATAAGCAGAAATGATGGTGAGAACTCTGAGTAGAGTGCACAGTCTATTTGAAGAGGAGAAAAGGGGCAGAGCAGAAACACGGTCTGTTCTGAAGTTAGTCAAAGAAAAGAAAGTCTCAAGATAGGTATAATGTTCCATTCACTCTGGAAGAGTTAAAGGGTAAATGTAAAAAGTCACCTCCTGGAAAATATGAAGTTTGTTATTCTATGTTAAGACACTTAAGTGATGAAGAACTTCAGAAGCTTTTAAATTTGTATAACAAGGTGTGGGATGAAGGCAAGATTCCTTCAGGGTGGAAGGAGGCAGTTGTCCCCATCAAGAAACCAGGGAAAGATGGACCAATAGCTTTAACACCTCATGTCAGTAAATTAATGGAAAGACTGGTTAATGTAAGAATAATACACTTAATTGAGAAAAGAGGGCTGATGGCAAATGGTAAATGTCCTGCATTTATATAGTGCTTTTCCACCTGCATCAGAAGCTCAAAGTGCTTTACAATAATGCCTCACATTCACCCTGATGTCAGGGTGCTGCCATACAAGGCCTGCATCTTGGCCACCAGAGTGGATTTAGAAAAGGGAGAAGCACCACTGACACAATATTATGCTTCGAAGATGAGATAAGGAAAGCTCAGGTAAACAAAGAGACTGTGGTGCAATATTTTTAGATGTAGAGATGCATATGACATGCTCTGGGTGGAGGGCCTGTTAATCAAGATGGGTATGATAGGAATAGGAGGAAATATGTTTAACTCAGTAATGGACTTCTTGAAGGGGAGACGTATTCAGGTTAAAATAGGATCAGAAATATCAAGGAAATGTCTGGTAGAAAATGAAACCCCTCAAGGAAGTGTGATAAGTCCTATACTGTTTAATGTTATGATAAATGATGTTTTCTCAAAGTTTATAGAAAAGAGGGAAAAATGTTAAATTTATTGTGGGAAAGTTACTACAAGCACAATCTTCTACACAAGTAGAAGATTGGGAAAGGAAGTGGGGCTTGAGGTTCTCTGTTGAGAAGACTAAGACTATGTTCGTTACAACAAAGAAAATTGGAGAAAACACAACTGTCGCTGTATGATAAGAACTGGGACAGATTCAAGACTTACGTGGAGGGATCATATAATGAACATGGTTGACAAATGCAAAAAGGTGATGAACATAATGAGGTGTATTGCTGGATCAGATTGGGGAGCAGATATGCATCCTTAAAGCAAATTTATGTGTATTTAGTAAGATCAAGACTGGAATATGGTAACTTGGTATATGGGTCTGCCTCCAAGATAGTTTTGTCTTGGTTGGCTCTAGTTCAAGCTCGGGCCCTCAGGATATGTATAGGAGCAGTGCATTCATCTCCACTGTGTGCTCTGCAAGTTGAAACAGGAGAAATTCCACTTAGCTTGCATCAAAAGCAACTTCAGGCTAATTATTGGATCAACCTGATGAGTTAGAGAGACAATCACCCAGTTAAAGTAATGATTCAACCAAGCTGGGAGTGTAAAGTGAAAGTAAAGTATGCAGTGACTGTGTCAGCTATCAATAGTATTGGGGCAGGTTCATCCAGGGCAAGACCTCCAGGGGTGCATATAACTGGTACTCATTGTGCTTGTGTGTGCAAAACATCATTGTTTGAACAGGCAGTTCTCAGATGTGCTGACAATATTTTAACAGATGAGTCTCATGTTCTGCACTCTGAATATACTTTACTCAACTCAGGAAGGAGGTACAGGGTTCCTCTTTGTAAATATGATCGATATAAATATTCATTTATTCCATTATCAGTGAAGCTCATAAATCTGCAGATAGTCCAGGGAAGACAGCTTAAGGGTATGAATTGCGGAATTTGCACAAGGATGTAATAATGTTGTGTATTTATATTTTATCCTTTGACTTACTGTGTTGTTTTTAATGTATGGGTGCTATGTATTGGATGTGTTGTTGTGTAGCAGACTCTGTCCAAGGCAAATTTCTCCTTAGGGAGACAAATAAAGACACTTTGACTTTGACTTTGATTGATGCACAGCAGAGGGAAACACTTTTCTACAATTTGTCATTGCTTTCCTCTTATGAAGAGCTTCCCTTGTGTTTTCTGCTATGCATCATTTATTTTTAGCACGCACAAGCACCATGAGTACCAGACCAGTTATGTGCACCCTGTTTATGACATTCTTTTGGTGATTAGAGCTGTGGCAAGGAAAGGGGTTGATATAACACTGATGTGGGTTCCAGTGCATATAGGTATGCCAACAAATGAGAACGTTTCTGTGTAGGCTCTCAGTTGTCCAGATGGTTTCCATAGTAGAGAAGCTTGAATCTTCGACTGGACTGGGTTGCTTGACGTGAGGACGTTTCGCTTCAAATCGCAGAAGCTTCCTCAGCTAAAATTCTTGCTCTGGTGGTCTGCAATTTGAAGCGAAACGTCCTCACGTCAAGCAACCCAGTCCAAAGCAGAGGGCAAGTGTTTTGTCAGGAGGAAATTAATTTACAACGGCAAAAATGCAGGGAGCAGGAGATTAAGGGTAGGCACTTATTCTCAAAAGCTAGTAGAGTGACAGATTCAGTAAATAGTTGTAGAAGAAATGGGTGGAAAAGAAAGGATGAAGTCACTATTGGTAGACTGAGAACTGGTTATAATTTCTTGAACAATACTCTCTTCATCCTAGGAAAGCATCCGGTTGGACTGTGTTTAGAATGTCCACAGCCAGAGACAGTGCCGCATGTTCTCATGCATTGTAAAAAAACATTCCAGAGAAAGGCAAGAGCTTCTAACAGAATATAGAAGAATAGGGCAGAAAGAAGTTTCTGTATGAAATAATTTAGACATAAGGTCAAGTGGGAGGGGGAAGTGTTGTTTTTTTAAATACTTAAAAGACACTGGACTCATCGAGTGCGTTTAGTACTGCTATAACGGACTGATGCAGAAGGTGGCAGCAATGCAACACTAAGGATGCCGGGTGCCGTTAAACGCCATAGAAGAAGCAGAAGAAAAGAAGAAGAAGAAGAACGCAGCTGTTTAAATGGTCACGTGGTTCCGTTACCATAGTGACAAGAGTATCTGGCTTTGGAAAGTTGTTTTTGTTTGTTCTGTGTTATTTGAGCAGTGCATCGTTTAGTACATACAATGGTGAGTGCAGTGTTTCACCAGTTCGTGTGTGATATAAAACTGCTCTGTTGGTTTCCTCTGTCGTGGCTCCAGTTAGCCGTGAGCTTGCTAGCCGTTGGCTAATATATATATATATATATATATATATATATATATATATATATATATATATATATATACAGTCTATGACTAGTAGCCGTATTGTACTTGTACATCGTGTGTTCTCCGTGTTTACTGCAGAATTCTCAGCCCCAGAGGATTTCGTTGATACAGTAGGAATAGTCTACATAAACCATGTAATCTCAGTCTACTGAATGTCTTCCCTACAGCCACCAAAATTGAAAGACAAAAGCAATACATCTGCAAAGGCAAGAACACCAACCCTGATAAATGGACGTACGAAGGAGGAGGTGTCCAAGGAGCAGGTCAGAGTGACATTAAAGTTTGAATGATTTATACCAAAATCTTTGGCTGACGTGGTTCGGGCACACAACTACGGAGGCGTATTGCATTCACTGGCTTAAAAAAAAAATAAATAAATAAATAGATCGCTGATCTTGTAATTACTAGAAAAGATAAAGTAATTACAAGCTCAGGATCTCATAATTATGAGATCAGGTGTCTAACTTGTTTATATAAATATATATATACATATACACATACGAGGTCTATTAGAAAAGAAGCAGACACTTATTTTTTTTTTTACTATATGGATTTGAATGACGTGCGATTACACCAATCATGCTTGAACCCTCCTGCGCATGCGTGAGTTTTTTCACGCGTGTCGGTGACCTCATTTCCCTGTGGGCAGGCCTTGAGTGAGATGTGGTCCAGCCCTCTCGGCTGAATTCCTTTGTTTCACACGCTGCTCGAGACGGCGCGCGTTGCTTTATCAAAAATTTTTCTGGACCTGTGAGGAATATCCGAGTGGACACTATTCGAGAAATTATGCTGGTTTTCGGTGAAAAGTTTAACGGCTGATGAGAGATTATGGGGTGTTTCTGTCGCTGGAAGGACTTCCCACGGAGCGGGACGTCGCGCAGCGCTTCCAGGCGCCGTCGTCGGCCTGTTTCGGCCTGAAAACATCCTAATTTAAGGCTTAATTCACCCAAGACGTCATGAGAGAACAGAGAAGATTCAGAAGAGGCCGGCATGAGGACTTTATGCGGACATTCCACTGTTTAAGGACATTTTTTAATGAAAGACGTGCGCGCAAATTCGCCGAGTCGTTTCCGTGACAACTCGGCGAATCTGTGTGCTCCGCGACAGGAAAAACACCTCCATGTTGAAAACCATTTGTAAAATTCAGGCGGCTGTTGATGGCTTTCAACAAGTGAGTATCTGAGAAATTGTTTAACAGCTTGGGCATGTTCCAACTTGTCCGTTAAGGTTTCCAACGGAGGTGTTTTTCCTGTCGCGACCCCCCGCGGTCGGGTCCGGCCCGACATGCGACTCTGCCCGCACGTTCTTTCATTACAAAATGTCCATTAACAATGGAATGTCCGAATAAACTCCTCATGCCGACTTCTTCTGAAAGTTCTCTGTTCTCTGACGACTTACTGGGTCAACAGAGCCTGAAATGTGGAAATTTTTAACTTGAAACGGCGAGACGCTGCCGCCTCGAAGCGCAGATCGCCATCAGGCGCTGTGGGCCGTCCTTACGGCGACACTACCAGACCAAAATCTCTCATCAGCCGTTAAAATTTTTACCGAAAACCAGCTGAATTTATCGAATGGTGTCCACTCAGTTGTGCCTTACAGTTTTGAAAAAATTTTGATCAAACAAAGCAGCAGTCTCTGAGCCATTCCTAAACAATGAAAAAAATCGACGAGAGGGTGGGCCACTCCTCACTCAAAGACTGCCCACAGGCGAATGACGTAACCGACAGGCGTGAAAAAACTCGCATACCCACGAGGGTTCAAGCATGTCTGATGTAATCACACGTGATTCAAATCCATATGGTTTTTGAAAAAATAATAAGGTCGGATACTTTTCTAATAGACCTCGTATATATATATTCCGTACTTCCAGTCCCTCAGTAAAGAAGTGGGCTGAGGTTAGCTGATGATAGCACACTGTGATCAAACACAAAGTGTGGATTTTCTTCAAAGGTGCTCCTGGATGAATGTCCAGGAAGGGGCACGGGTCATCTCACCAAAATGAGATGTGTTTCGCCCCTCTCCAGACTTCCAGCTTTCACTCACACAGCCCCACCGACCACTGAGGGACAAAGAGGAGCTCACTCACAACCGGGCGCATGCCAGTGTAGGTGCCCCGTGCCCCACCTCCCTGGAGGAGTTTCATTCATCCAGGAACACCTTAGGGGAAAATCCACACTTTGTGTGCGCATAGAAGTGGTGTGCAATCACAGTGCAGTGTCAGCAGTTACAAATTGGCAGATTTTCGATTATGACCGGAATTCTCATGCCTGGCTTTACTGATGGACTGGAAGTATGGAAGCCCATTGTACAGAAGCTATAAAAAAAAGAAAAATAGCCTGATCTCGTAATTACGAGATCAAGATCTTGTAATTATGAGATCTTTTCTCGTAATTACAAGATAAGCGCCCTAATTTTTATTAATCCAGTGAATGCAATACACTTCCGTACACAACAGACAGCATATACATTTATTTAAAATTTCTACTTAAATAGTGATACTGAATGATGTGGAAATAAGTTGGTATTTTTGTTGTTCCAGGATTTTTGGGTACCACTGTCATTGTCAGCTGTTTTGCCAGATTTTATTGAATTTTCTGCCCAGTCAGACCTTAATTACTGCTGAAACTTGTGTGTAAAATCCAAAAATAATTATATGCAGTGTATTAGAATTCTGAAATTTTACACTTTACGATAGTCATTTAAGATGCACACAAACCACGCCATGACATTTTTACATATTCTTGAAGAATAAAAAAGCTTTTTCCACATGTTGTCTTTGGTTTTTTTTGTTTTTTTTTACCATAAAATTACACTGAACAAGGATTTAGATGTTTCATTACCCATATGAGAATTTGTATTTATCGCCTCTGATCTTGACCTACTTTATTGCTACAGCGGATGTGACGTCATGTGAGTAAAGGTGTCGAAGCGAGGCTCTGTTTATCAATATGGCAGACACGGACAGCGAAGGCATAGTGAGTGATTATAGCGAAGATTTAAGGGACATATCGATTGTTTTTGAAGAAGATGAGGAAGTTTCTGATGAACGAAGCGATGGTGAAAATAATGAGGGGCTCCAACCGTATATGTTTGAGCCGTACGTGACAGTAGACGAGGATGAAGCGGAGGTGTCAGGGGATGACAACAACAACCTTGTCGAGGAAAATATAAGCCGCTTACAAAACACAGAATGGTTTGTTCACTCACCACCTTTTCTTATAAATTATCATTTATTCCCGGTAGACTGTGTTCACATGAGCACCTGAAAAAAACAGAACATTGACATTTTTGTGTTTTCCATATATACATATGCATGTAAACTGAACAGCCTGTTTTTTGTTCAGACTTATGTTCAAAGTAGATTAGATGTGATACAATTTGATTACAGATGTTCTGTATGTGTATTTTGTGTATTTTAGACAGGAAAGTCTCCATTTAGCATAATTTTTTTTCTAGAATATTATGCCTGAAAAAGTTAACAACAGATATAGAAATAAAATTTTCTTTTATTTAGAAATCTTTTTCCCCCATCCCATGTGGGTCTACAGCTTTTTAGATAAAGATTAGCAATCATTTGATTTGAATAAAATGTGAAGAATTAGCAATCACAAGAAACTGACTTATAAATGATTAAATATGTACAGAAACTTTATTTTCAATGATTTTAGAACAAACTCCTGAATTTAAGCACGCTGTGCTGCTGAAATAATTTTTTCATACACATACAAACACACCGCAGTGTTGTGAAAGTGTAAGTACATGGACCCACAACAGGGGGCGCAAATGAACGGACAATGGAATAGGTCAAATAACACACTTTACTGTTGTGAATATGCACAACAAGTACAACAGATTACAATAATAGACAAAGTCGAATTCACACAGGTGTCGTGTGGGCAGGCTCGAAGATAGGAGACGCCTCTCCAAAGTAGAACCGGAACCACACGGTTTCCTCTGCCACCAGACCCCGGGAATACTGGAGCCGCCAAGTCCCGAACTCCCAGGTGGCCACTGCCTCCGCGTGTCGGACCTGGTACTGCTGGCGAGGAACAGAGGACAATTAAAGGAGGGCGCGTTCGCACCCAGGAATCCGAACGGCAGGTAAGTTACCTCCACCTCTCGTTGGAAAATACTCAGAGCAAAACACAAAAGTCACAAAGATCACTGTTAAACAGTCAGCTGAGCACGTTACCTTCTCAGTAGAAACGATATCTCGGCGATGAGGTGGAGATGCCGTCCTGCTGATATACCCCTGCAGATCCGATGATTGATGACAGCTGTCGCAGGTGATGGGTGACAGCTGTCACTCTGGCTGCTCCTGCAAGGCGGCAGCGCCCTCTAGTGCCTGGAGCCCGCACTCCAGGCAGGGCGCCCTCTGGTGGTGGTGGGCCAGCAGTACCTCCTCTTCAGCGGCCCACACAACAGGACCCCCCCTCAACGGGCGCCTCCTGGCGCCCGACCAGGCTTGTCCGGGTGGCGGCGGTAGAAGTCGGCCAGGAGGGCCGGGTCCAGGATGAAGCTCCTCTTCACCCAGGAGCGTTCTTCGGGGCCGTACCCCTCCCAGTCCACCAAATACTGGAAGCCCCGGCCCATCCGTCGGACATCCAAAAGCCGGCGCACAATCCAAGCCGGCTCGCCATCGATGATCCGGGCAGGAGGTGGTGCCGGACCCGGAGTACAGAGTGGTGAGGTGTGATGTGGTTTGATCCTTGACACGTGAAACACGGGATGGATCCGCAGTGAGGCCGGAAGCTGAAGCCTCACTGCGGCGGGACTGATGACCTTGAGGATTTTAAAGGGACCTATGTACCGTTCCTGTAGTTTCGGGGAGGCTACTTGGAGTGGAATGTCCTTGGTTGACAACCACACCTCCTGCCCTGGACGATACGTAGGGGCCGGGGTCCGCCGACGGTCTGCATGGGCCTTTGCCCTCATCCGGGCCTTCAGCAAAGCAGAACGGGCGGCTCGCCACACCCGACGGCACTTCCGCAGGTGGGCCTGGACCGAGGGCACACCGACCTCTCCCTCAACCACCGGAAACAACGGGGGCTGATACCCTAAAAGGGGAGAGGCCGGTGGCTGACGACACTTGGCTGTTGTGGGCATACTCGATCCAGGCCAGATGGGTACTCCAGGCCGCCGGGTGCGCGGCTGTCACGCAACGCAGGGTCTGCTCCATCTCTTGGTTGGCCCGTTCTGCTTGCCCGTTGGTTTGGGGATGATACCCAGATGAGAGACTGACCATGGCCCCCAGTTCCCGGCAGAAGCTCCTCCAGACGTGCGAGGAGAACTGGGGCCCGCATGGGAACTGTTGGGATCCCATGCAGCCGGACGACGTGGTGGACCAGGAGGTCCGCTGTCTCCTGGGCCGTTGGGAGCTTCGGGAGGGCCACGAAGTGTGCCGCCTTGGAGAATCGGTCCACTATCGTGAGGATGACGGTGTTGCCCTGGGACGGCGGGAGGCCCGTGACAAAATCCAGGCCGATGTGAGACCAGGGGCGATGAGGCACGGGCAGCGGCTGTAGCAATCCCGATACCTTGCGATGGTCGGCCTTGCCCCTGGCGCAGGTGGTACAGGCCTGGATATAATCCCGGACGTCGGCCTCCAGGGACGCCCACCAGAAGCGCTGCCGGACAACTGCCACGGTTCTTCGCACCCCTGGATGACAGGACAGCTTAAAGCCGTGACAGAAGTCCAGGACTGCAGCCCTAGCGTCTGGTGGGACGTAAAGTCTATTCTTCGGCCCGGTTCCGGGGTCCGGGTTTCGTGCCAGGGCCTCCCGGACGGTTCTCTCTACTTCCCAGGTGAGGGTGGCCACGATAGTGGACTCCGGGATGATGGGTTCCGGTGGATCCGACAACTCCGTTTTGACTTCGTCTTCATGTACCCGGGACAAGGCATCCGATCTCTGGTTTTTGGTCCCGGGACGGTAGGTGATCCGGAAGTCAAAACGGCCGAAGAACAGTGACCAGCGGGCTTGCCTGGGGTTCAGCCGCTTGGCGGTCCTGATATACTCCAGGTTCCGGTGGTCAGTGAAAACCGTGAATGGCACGGACGTTCCCTCCAACAGATGTCTCCACTCTTCAAGGGCCTCTTTCACCGCAAGGAGCTCTCGATTGCCGACGTCATAGTTCCGTTCGGCCGGGGTCAACCTGCGGGAAAAATAGGCACACGGGTGAAGGACCTTATCGGTCTTCCCGCTCTGGGAAAGCACAGCTCCTATCCCTGAGTCCGAGGCATCCACTTCAACCACTAACTGGCGACTAGGATCGGGCTGCACCAGAACGGGTGCAGACGAGAAGCGCCGTTTCAACTCGTTGAACGCGGCATCGCAACGATCCGACCAGGTGAAGGGGACTTTTGGTGAGGTCAGGGCTGTCAGGGGGCTAACTACCTGACTGTAGCCCATAATGAACCTCCTGTAGAAATTTGCAAAGCCGAGGAACTGTTGCAGCTTCCTACGGCTAGTGGGTTGGGGCCAGTCTCTCACCGCCGCAACCTTGGCCGGATCAGGAGCGACGGAGTTGGGGGAGATGATAAACCCCAGGAAGGACAAAGATGTGCGGTGAAACTCACACTTCTCGCCCTTCACAAACAGCCGGTTCTCCAACAACCGCTGCAGGACCTGACGTATATGCCGGACATGAGTCTCAGGATCCGGAGAAAAGATGAGTATATCGTCTAGATATACGAAGACGAATCGGTGCAGGAAATCCCACAAGACATCATTAACTAATGCTTGGAACGTCGCGGGGGCGTTTGTGAGGCCGAACGGCATGACCAGGTACTCAAAGTGACCTAATGGGGTGTTGAATGCCATCTTCCATTCGTCTCCCTTCCGGATCCGAACCAGGTGATACGCATTTCTAAGATCCAGCTTAGTAAAGATTTTGGCTCCATGTAGGGGGGTGAACACGGAATCTAATAATGGCAACGGGTATCGGTTGCGAACCGTAATCTCGTTCAGCCCCCTGTAATCAATACATGGACGAAGTCCGCCATCTTTCTTGCCCACAAAAAAGAAACCTGCCCCCATCGGGGAGGTGGAGTTTTGGATCAGCCCGGCAGCTAATGAGTCCCGGATGTAGGTCTCCATTGATTCGCGCTCAGGTCGTGAGAGGTTGTACAGCCTGCTGGACGGGAACTCAGCGCCTGGAACCAAATCAATGGCACAATCGTACGGACGGTGCGAGGGAAGGGTGAGTGCCAGATCCTTGCTGAAGACGTCAGCAAGATCGTGGTACTCAACCGGCACTGCCGTCAGATTGGGAGGGACTTTGACCTCCTCCTTAGCCTGGGAACCGGGAGGAACCGAGGATCCTAAACACACCCGATGGCAGGTTTCGCTCCACTGAACCACCACCCCAGACGGCCAATCGATCCGGGGATTGTGCTTTAACATCCATGGGATGCCCAAAATCACGCGGGAGGTAGAAGGAGTTACAAAAAACTCAATCTCCTCCCGGTGGTTTCCAGACACCACCAGAGTTACTGGTGGTGTCTTGTGTGTGAGTAAAGGGAGGAGGGTGCCATCTAGTGCCCGCACCTGCAATGGTGTAGGAAGCGCCACCAGAGGGAGCCCTACCTCCTTTGCCCATCTGCTGTCTAGCAGATTCCCTTCTGACCCCGTGTCCACCAGTGCTCGGGCTTGAAGGGTTAAATCCCTGCTCAGGATTGTGACTGGGAGTCGTGTGGCAGTTTGTGTGTGTCTCACTTGAATGTCTTGACCCCCCCTTAGCCCAGTCTCTAAGGGCGAGTGTTGACGTTTTGGCCGTTTGGGGCAGTCTCTCTGTGTGTGCTCTGTTGAGCTGCAGAGAAAACACTCTCCACGGATCAGCCTCCCCATTTTGGCCCTGTGCGTCTCCCTAACAACATCAACAGGGGGAGCTGTTGCCCCACAAAGCGCTGCGGCTGTGGAGCGTGGGGAGGGCGGCCCCTTTTCGAACCCGGAAGGGAGAGGGGCGGCGCGTATCTGGTCACGTCCTTCTCCTCGCTTCCGACGGCGTTCCTCTAACCGATTGTCTAATCGTATAACGAGATCGATAAGCCCGTCTAAATCCCGCGGTTCGTCCTTAGCCACCAGGAGCTCCTTCAGGACCAACGACAGTCCGTTTACGAAGGCGGCGCGGAGGGCAGTGTTATTCCAGCCGGACCTCGCAGCCGTGATGCGGAAGTCGACTGCATAAGCAGCTGCGCTCCGGCGCCCCTGTCTCATTGACAGCAGCACGGCTGAAGCGGTCTCTCCTCTATTTGGGTGATCGAACACTGTTCTGAACTCCCTCACAAACCCATCATATGTCAGAAGGAGCCGTGAATTTTGCTCCCAAAGCGCTGTAGCCCAAGCGCGTGCCTTGCCGCGAAGCAGATTAATCACATAAGCTATCTTGCTAGAATCAGTCGCGTACATGACAGGACGTTGTGCGAAGACGAGCGAACACTGCATAAGGAAGTCCGCGCACGTCTCCACACAACCTCCGTACGGCTCTGGAGGGCTTATGTATGCTTCCGGGGAAGGTGGGAGGGGTCGTTGAACGACCAGTGGAACGTCACTGTTACGCACAGGGTCGACAGGAGGGAGAGCCGCAGCAGCGCCCTGAGGGCGCACCTCCACCTGCGCGGCGAGAGCCTCCACCCTGCGGTTAAGGAGGACGTTCTGCTCGGTCATTAAATCCAACCGAGCTGTGAAAACGGTGAGGATCCGCTGCAACTCACCGATCATTCCTCCTGCGGGCGCCTGTGCGCCCTGTTCTTCCATTGGCCGTTCAACAGCCGGTTGACGCCCCTCGGGATCCATGACGAGGTGGCCGAGATATCCTGTTGTGAAAGTGTAAGTACACGGACCCACAACAGGGGGCGCAAATGAACGGACAATGGAATAGGTCAAATAACACACTTTACTGTTGTGAATATGCACAACAAGTACAACAGATTACAATAATAGACAAAGTCGAATTCACACAGGTGTCGTGTGGGCAGGCTCGAAGATAGGAGACGCCTCTCCAAAGTAGAACCGGAACCACACGGTTTCCTCCGCCACCAGACCCCGGGAATACTGGAGCCGCCAAGTCCCGAACTCCCAGGTGGCCACTGCCTCCGCGTGTCGGACCTGGTACTGCTGGCGAGGAACAAAGGACAATTAAAGGAGGGCGCGTTCGCACCCAAGAATCCGAACGGCAGGTAAGTTACCTCCACCTCTCGTTGGAAAATACTCAGAGCAAAACACAAAAGTCACAAAGATCACTGTTAAACAGTCAGCTGAGCACGTTACCTTCTCAGTAGAAACGATATCTCGGCGATGAGGTGGAGATGTCGTCCTGCTGATATACCCCTGCAGATCCGATGATTGATGACAGCTGTCGCAGGTGATGGGTGACAGCTGTCACTCTGGCTGCTCCTGCAAGGCGGCAGCGCCCTCTAGTGCCTGGAGCCCTCACTCCAGGCAGGGCGCCCTCTGGTGGTGGTGGGCCAGCAGTACCTCCTCTTCAGCGGCCCACACAACACGCAGTCCAGGTCCAAAGTGATCAAAATGCAGGTGGAACTGCCAGGAATACATGATCATTTATAGGAAAAGGTGGTGAGTGAACAAACCATTTTTTTTGTAAGCGGCTTATATCCTCCTCAACAGCATTGTTGTCATCCCCTGACACCTCCACTTCATGCTCATCTTCTGTCGCATACGGCTCGAACATATACAGCTGGAGCCCCTCATTATTTTCACCGTCGTTGCGTTCATCAGAAACTTCCTCATCTTCTTAAAAAACAATCAATATGTCACTTAAATCTTCACTATAATTGCACACTATGCCTTCGCTGTCCGTGTCTGCCATATTGGTAAACAGAGCCTTGCTTCGACACCTTTACTCGCATGACGTACGTCCGTCGCAGCGATAATGTAGGTCAAGCTCAGAGGCGGTAAATACAAATTCTCATATGGGTAATGAAACATCTAAATCCTTGTTCAGTGTAATTTTATGGTAAAAAAACAAAGACAACATGTGGAAAAAGCTTTTTTTATTCTTCAAGAATATGTAAAAACGTCATGGCGTGGCAGGGACCATTTAAAGACCAAAAGAGATAAACTGCCCACAGCAGCACACACATAGAAAGAAGAGGTGGTAGTTCAGTCAAAATGGACAAATGGTTAAAAAAGTAAAAACAAAAACAAACTGAACATTGGTGGATATGCACCTCTCATTATCCTTAAAAATATAGTAAAACTCCCAGTGTTTCCTCCTACTATCTTATATTTATGTCAGAATGCATATTAAAAAGTATACTACCAGTCTCATGCCTGAATAATTAACTTCAGGATTAATAAAGTTCTTTCTTATTCTTAGTTTTTTACCTGGGACTGCTCCCGCATGCCAGGTTATGATGTGCATTTTTTCTGTTATGGCTTTTTAGTTGCTGATGAAAAGTCATATTCATTAGATTGATCTTTCAGAGCAAAATCCTCACCAGTCAGATTTGGTTTCTAATATTACCTAGTATTATTGGACTTGGAGGCACAGATGTAGATTTTGGAGCTCACATATGCTCACACATAGTGAATGGATTTGAGTGTTTCAGATGGAAGAGCACATTATGCACCTTCAAGAAGAGCTGGACAGAGAGAGAGAAGAGAGGAACTACTTTCAGCTGGAGAGGGATCAGATCCACAACTTCTGGGAGATCACCGAAAGACAGCTGGATGAGACTCAGGCTCTGCTGAAAAACTTGAACAAGGAGATAGAAGAGGCGGAGGGGCGCCACCAAGTGGAGATAAAGGTCATAAACAAATATCCATCCATTTTGTATACCCACTTATTCCAATTAAGGGTCACAGGGGGCTGGAGCCTATCCCAGCAGTCATAGAGCATGGATAGGACGCCAGTCTGTCGCAGGGCATAAATAAATATGCATGCTTAAAATGCAGTTAAGAGACAGTTTTTCTCGAGTGTTAATTCAGTTCAGTTCAAGTTCATTCAAAACTAAAATACTCCATAGTAAAAGCCATAACCAAATACAACTTCAGCGCTGTTGTCATAACAGACTTTATGTTGTAGCAGAAAAAATGGGTCTAATGCTGCGTTCACACCGGACGACGTGAGTGACGGCGGCGACAGGTTGCCATGTAATCCTTATGGAAGGACGCGTTGTGGCCCCACAAAAGTTAAAGCTACGCAATGCGACGCGATGGACGCGAATTAAGCGACGTGAATGAAGCAATGTGAATGAAGCGATTTTGAGTGACTAGCGCATTTGTGGCGCGATATCGCGTTACATTTCCCTCCTCCCCAATTTGAAAAATCTGAACTTTTTCATCTTGTTGTGTTGCGATGACCAGTCAGGGACTGAATATGTAGTGACGTGGAGATGTCTGGATTTATACTTGATGTGGACATGTCCTGTCTCTGGCAGCCAGTCTGTGACCAGGACTTATGTCCCTTTTGTCCTGTATTTCACAATTATATATGACAGAGTTTGAGGGGAGAGCGAGCAGCAGCACCGCATTAGCGGCAGCAGCCGTTTTTTTTTTTTTTTTCACGTGCGCGCGTGACCGAATCAACTGTGAAGATCATTTTATTAACTACACAGATGTATAATAAAACAAATGGTGACTGGTTTATAACACAATTTTGACAGAGTTGGAGGGGAGAGCGAGCAGCAGCACTGCAGCAGTAGCCAGTTTTTTTTTATTTTTATTTTTTATTGTTCACATGTGTGTGTGCGAACGGGACAGGAGGTCATCAAACTGGGTCCTGGAGAGGTGGAAGTACCGCTGAAAGCGACCGTCATCCAGACGCAGCTCCTGCAGCAAATGATGAATTTGTGGCATCCGGTGTTAACGCGGCTCAATCAGAGCGACACGTGTCCAACATCAGGCGAGGGATGCTAATTTGTGGCGTCACGTGGCGTGAACGTGGCATTAGACTGTTTTCTACTTCAGTGTTCCACTTCCCCAGTGCTTTTATTGTGATTGCTGCCTCACTGACTCCTAAATGGAACTGAGGCATTTTTACTGTTAAGAGACAGCGTGGTGTACTTTTTGTTATGACATGTCAAAATGGTTGTAGAATATAAAATTAATGGATGCAGCAATTTCTGACCAAATTTGACAGACACAGCTGGTGTGTCCTTTACTGCCCTCAGTTCAGTGTGTGTTGAGGTGATTCTCTCAGCTAAAGCCATTAAATAACGTGCTCATATGACATTACTGGTTATTTGCACTCAGATGAGTACTGATCAGTGACACATATACAGACAAATGAAGGTTCTGGTTTGGACCCTTGTAAACAGTGGACTTACAAACAGAGGTATTTAGCAAGACTTAAAAGTACCATGGTTTGTGTTACTAAGTACACTTGTAGTAATACACAAGTATGTATTATACAAGTTACAACTATTTCTCACACTATTTATCATATGCTGGGGAATGTAGCTCACTGTATTGACAATTGTTGCAAGTCCTAAAGATACACTTCTACACCAAGATTCACAATTGTATTTGTGTATTTTTTTTATTAAACAGTTCCAGGTTCAAGGCCATCCCTTCCCATTATCCATGTAACTTGGAGTTACGTCAGGAAGGACATCCGGTGTACAACTTGTGCCAAATCAACATGCAGTTCCATGTTGGCACTGGTGTAGCAACCCTAAGGAACAAGGGAGAAGCCAGTAGAACTTATTTTTTGTCAACTGTCATTATTAGGGTTGGGTATCATGAATCGGTTCTTTTCGAGAATCGTTAAGAAATGATTCGATCCACTGACATCAATAGCCTTTTTGCGTAACGATTCCCTTATCGGCCCTTCAGAGTGGCCATTGTTTTTGAAGGTGTTTGTCGGGAAAATGATCATTTCTCTACGTTGACACTGCAGCGGGTCTGTATTCAACCGCTTCTGTAAGCTGTTAGAAGCGGTTGAGGCCCACTTCTGACAGCTTGAAACAATGAAGCAGTGCTCCAACCCGCTGCTTTGCTGGTTCTTTGCTTCACTGCTTTTCAGAAGCGGCAAGTCCGCTTCTTATCCCCTCTCAAAGCCAGCAAAATATGTCAATCGTGAGTCACTTTGTGCAGATTAAAGTCACTAACTGGGACTCCTGTCTTGTTGCGAGAACAAAATGAGAATCGTCCTCCATTCCATTCGCACAGCTCTAAATGCTGTGCCGCGCTCTGCCGAGTCAAGTTAGAAAGATAGAGTCTGGTCGGAATTAATAACTTCAAAGCAAATCGCCATTTAAATCAAATAACACCTCTTTCCAAACGTTGTAATACAAACAATAAACTGCAGTCTATCAAAATGTTTTTTTTCCTCCTAAAATGAGACGTCCTGCACTGACGAGCAGCACAGCTGGCTGAGTTCAGCTCAGAGGTGTGGAGTGACATTCATGCCAAAATGTCTGAAAGGAAATACTTCTGACAAAAACTAGATTTTGTTTATTTCTATTTATGTCCAGAGTTTAAGGATCCAGTGACCAATTTCATATTTATTTACTTTAAGACTCAATAAAATGTTATTGACATAGAAAATCTGTAAAGCCTACTTTTAGTACACAGAAAATTCACAAGAGGTCGATAAGGGAATCGATAAGGAATCGGATCAATAAACTGAATCGATAATGGCATTGATATCGATAAAATCTCATCAGTACCCATCCCTAGTCATTATACCCTTATACTGTTTTTTTGTTTTTTAACCACGACTCCTATTATTATATGAGATGAGGTGTGTGTGGGGGGTTGGGGGGGCGGGGTGCGTGGCATCATGGCCGTGGCTGAGGGGCTTCAGACAGCTGTTGTTTATCCTTCACCTGTGCACTTAGCATCAACTTTTATTGTTCAGGATTTTTTAAAATATCAAGATTTCATCATTTTAATGATTATTTGTGCACATTTTTTGGTGTCACCTATGCTTTAAAGGGATATGATTAAAATGTGTTGCACAAAAGAATCTTTGTGAAGATGAACAGTTTTTTTTTTTTTCTGTTTTGGTTTTGTTGTCTGAGCAGGCACTGTTGTGTATGGTCTCTGGAGTAACTTATGAGTGCAGAATGAAGTTTGTTCTGCGCATTTTGTATCCTTAGGTGTATAAGCAGAAGATGAAGCATCTCTTGTGTGAACACCAGAACACGATGTCAGAGCTGAGAGCGGATCATGTCGTTTCCATTGAGGCAATCCAGAAAGACCAAGCGGTGTTAGAGAATGAGCTTCTCCAGGGCATGAGTGCGCTCAAAGTGGATATTCAGGAGGCCCCTACTGAAAACCTTCAGGAGCTCAAAATGGTGAGCAGATACAAAGTCTACTTTAGTTTTTGGTTTAAATCACTTTTTCTTGTATTGCAATGCGCATCAGTGCAACAGGCAACCAGATTGAATTCTTATTCCAACAGAAACATGACAAAGAAAAAACTGAAATGAAAAACAAACTGGAGACTCAACTGTCAGGTAAAAAACAAACTAAAGAACAGTTTATGACCACTGAGTTCAAAACTCTTTCTGAAACTAACCAGGAATTTTAATTTTAATCAGAAATCAAAGCAAAGTATGAGCAAAAGTATGAGTTGCTGCTGCAAGAACTGGACAACAAGAGGAAAGCTGATGTCAGCGAGTTTGAAGATCAGAAGAACAGCCATATCACCTGTCTCATAAACAACCACAAGAAAGCTCTGACAGATTACAGAGCTGACTTACAAAAACAAAAGGTTCATGATTTAGATTTGAACAATTCTTTGAGTGTAAGTGGACACACCCACACACACAGAGCATCCTGCACAGTTGTGTTTTGTTTTATACATATTTTAGTTGGTATTTTACAGGCACACGTTGAAGAGCTGAAGTTAAAAGAGATGGAAAAGAAGGCGGCCTTTGCAGACATTTCATTGGAAAACAAGTGCCTTACTAGTGATCCGAAGAAAGCCATCGAGGAAGTAGCTAAACTTCAGAAGAGACTGAAATTCTACGAGAAGGACAAGAATATGTTGGTGGTGTGTTTGTGACACATTTCTTATAGATTTATAATTAACTAGGCCACAGTGCCCATATAGGCATGAGCATGAAGACAGTAAAGGTTACAGCAATTTGACATTTGAACCCAATGATGTTGACCTTCAGTGACAATGACTATTAATTTTTTCAACCTTGACTGACTGACCAGGTTTTGTAGAAAACAACAGAAGTACCTGGGAGAACAACTGGCCAACAAAGAGGCAGATGTGACCTAGGCCCCGATGATCAACCTTTGGTAAATTTGGCTTTGTTGGGCAATTCCAGAACCAATCTACATATGTGTGCCACATTTTATGCAAATCAGAGTGGAAGAACTTCAGTCTTGATCAGCCACAATGGCAATTGAACCCAATGACCTTGTTTGACCTTTGGCAAATTTGACTTTACATGGGCAATTCCAGGACCCATCTCCATATTTGTGCCAAGTTTCATGCAATTCAGAGTGAAAATCTTACATTTGGACTTTTGACCCTCAGTGACCTTAACCGCTGTGACTGATGTTTGATGCCGCCTGGCCTATCCCAGATCCTGCCTTACATAGGTGTGCCGAGTTTAATGGTCATTGGACTGCAAAACCATAATTTAGAACTTTGACCATAATGACTTGGACAACTCAGCCACATGGGGTGTGCAGCCAGTACACTCTGAGTGCTGGTCTCAAGCCCAGATAAATCAATCAATCAATTTTTTTATATAGCGCCAAATCACAACAAACAGTTGCCCCAAGGCACTTTATATTGTAAGGCAAGGCCATACAATAATTATGTAAAACCCCAACGGTCAAAATGACCCCCTTTGAGCAAGCATTTCTAGAAATGAGAGCTGCTCCATCCAAAGTGGGATGGATGCCGTCTCTCCTAACAAGACCAGGTTTTCCCCAGAAGCTTTGCCAATTATCTATGAAGCCCACCTCATTTTTTGGACACCACTCAGACAGCCAGCAATTCAAGGAGAACATGCGGCTAAACATGTCACTCCCGGTCTGATTGGGGAGGGGCCCAGAGAAAACTACAGAGTCCGACATTGTTTTTGCAAAGTTACACACCGATTCAATGTTAATTTTAGTGACCTCCGATTGGCGTAACTGGGTGTCATTACTGCCGACGTGAATTACAATCTTACCAAATTTACGCTTAGCCTTAGCCAGCAGTTTCAAATTTCCTTCAATGTCGCCTGCTCTGGCCCCCGGAAGACAATTGACTATGGTTGCTGGTGTCGCTAACTTCACATTTCTCAAAACAGAGTCGCCAATAACCAGAGTTTGATCCTTGGCGGGTGTGTCGTCGAGTGGGGAAAAACGGTTAGAAATGTGAACGGGTTGGCGGTGTACACGGGGCTTCTGTTTAGAACTACGCTTCCTCCTCACAGTCACCCAGTCGGCCTGCTTTCCCGGCTGCTCGGGATCTGCCAGGGGGGAACTAACGGCGGCTAAGCTACCTTGGTCCGCACCGACTACAGGGGCCTGGCTAGCTGAAGAATTTTCCACGGTGCGGAGCCGAGTCTCCAATTCGCCCAGCCTGGCCTCCAAAGCTACGAATAAGCTACACTTATTACAAGTACCGTTACTGCTAAAGGAGGCCGAGGAATAACTAAACATTTCACACCCAGAGCAGAAAAGTGCGGGAGAGACAGGAGAAGCCGCCATGCTAAATCGGCTAAGAGCTAGTAGCTACGCTAAGCTAGCGGATTCCTAAAAACACGCAAAGTGAATAATGTGTAAATAATTTAGAGGTGATTCAGCAGAGGGAGTGCTTTAGTTAAGGCACGTAAAGATTACACTGGGAAACAAATCGTAATCTAGATAACTAGATCAATCTAACTGCGCAGATTAAACAGCTAACAGATACAGAAAAACACCGCTGTGCTCCGGAACAGGAAGTGATACAATACCGCAGTGAGAGCCAACCACCAGTAGAGGCTTGTAGGATTGCTTCAGGAAGAGCATCCAGCATAAAACAAGGCAAAATAAAGCTGCAGGGTAGAAATTGAATTTACATATCGGATCGGTTGAGGCTCAGGTTAACAATGACCGCCACTGGTGCCATTGTCCAACAGGGCACCAGCAGAAATTGGGCTACTGCTGGACGAAGAAGAGGAGGAGAATGTGTCCACAGACAGAGGGAGACAAGGAAGACTAGAATGGTAGAAGTGAGAGTCAGAACTTTGAATGTTGGTAGTGTAACTTGTAAAGGAAGAGAGCTGACTGATATGATGAAGGAGAAAGGGAGACATATTGTGTGTGCAAGAGACCAAGTGGAAGGGAAGTAAGAGCAGGAGCATAGGTGGTGGGCTCAAGTTGTATTATGTTGAGGATAGGAAGAGAAGTGGTGTTAGGGTCATTTTAAAGGAAGAGTATGTTAAGAGTGTGTTGGATTGGTTATGTGATTGTCTGACAGGGTGATGAGAGTGAAGTTGGAAATTGAAGGGGTGATCATGAATATCATCAGTGCATGTGTCCCACAGGTAGCTTGTGAGACGAAAGAGAAAGGAGATTTCTGGAGTGAGTTAGATGAGGTGGTGGAGAGTGTGCCCAAGCATGAAAGAGTGGTTATAGGAGCAGATGTCAGCGGGCATGTTGGCAAAGGGAACAGGTGATGAAGGAATGGGTAGATATGGTATCAAGGACAGGAATGTGGGAGGGCAGATGGTAGTTGATATTGCAAAAAGCATAGAAATGGCTGTGGTGACTGCCTACTTGAAGAAAAGGGAGTAGCACAGGATGCCTTATAAGAGTGGAGGAAGGTGGGCACACGGGTCAATCAATCAATTCAATCAATTTTATTTATATAGCGCCAAATCACAACAAACAGTTGCCCCAAGGCGCTTTATATTGTAAGGCAAGGTCATACAATAATTACGTAAAAACCCCAAGGGTCAAAACGACCCCCTGTGAGCAAGCACTTGGCGACAGTGGGAAGGAAAAACTCCCTTTTAACAGGAAGAAACCTCCAGCAGAACCAGGCTCAGGGAGGGGCAGTCTTCTGCTGGGATTGGTTGGGGCTGAGGGAGAGAACCAGGAAAAAGACATGCTGTGGAGGGGAGCAGAGATCAATCACTAATGATTAAATGCAGAGTGGTGCATACAGAGCAAAAAGAGAAAGAAACACTCAGTGCATCATGGGAACCCCCAGCAGTCTAAGTCTATAGCAGCATAACTAAGGGATGGTTCAGGGTCACCTGATCCAGCCCTAACTATAAGCTTTAGCAAAAAGGAAAGTTTTAAGCCTAATCTTAAAAGTAGAGAGGGTGTCTGTCTCCCTGATCTGAATTGGGAGCTGGTTCCACAGGAGAGGAGCCTGAAAGCTGAAGGCTCTGCCTCCCATTCTACTCTTACAAACCCTAGGAACTACAAGTAAGCCTGCAGTCTGAGAGCGAAGTGCTCTATTGGGGTGATATGGTACTATGAGGTCCCTAAGATAAGATGGGACCTGATTATTCAAAACCTTATAAGTAAGAAGAAGAATTTTAAATCCTATTCTAGAATTAACAGGAAGCCAATGAAGAGAGGCCAATATGGGTGAGATATGCTCTCTCCTTCTAGTCCCCGTTAGTACTCTAGCTGCAGCATTTTGAATTAACTGAAGGCTTTTCAGGGAACTTTTAGGACAACCTGATAATAATGAATTACAATAGTCCAGCCTAGAGGAAATAAATGCATGAATTAGTTTTTCAGCATCACTCTGAGACAAGACCTTTCTAATTTTAGAGATATTGCGTAAATTCAAAAAAGCAGTCCTACATATTTGTTTAATATGCGCTTTGAATGACATATCCTGATCAAAAATGACTCCAAGATTTCTCACAGTATTACTAGAGGTCAGGGTAATGCCATCCAGAGTAAGGATCTGGTTAGACACCATGTTTCTAAGATTTGTGGGGCCAAGTACAATAACTTCAGTTTTATCTGAGTTTAAAAGCAGGAAATTAGAGGTCATCCATGTCTTTATGTCTGTAAGACAATCCTGCAGTTTAGCTAATTGGTGTGTGTCCTCTGGCTTCATGGATAGATAAAGCTGGGTATCATCTGCGTAACAATGAAAATTTAAGCAATGCCGTCTAATAATACTGCCTAAGGGAAGCATGTATAAAGTGAATAAAATTGGTCCTAGCACAGAACCTTGTGGAACTCCATAATTAACCTTAGTCTGTGAAGAAGATTCCCCATTTACATGAACAAATTGTAATCTATTAGATAAATATGATTCAAACCACCGCAGCGCAGTGCCTTTAATACCTATGGCATGCTCTAATCTCTGTAATAAAATTTTATGGTCAACAGTATCAAAAGCAGCACTGAGGTCTAACAGAACAAGCACAGAGATGAGTCCACTGTCTGAGGCCATAAGAAGATCATTTGTAACCTTCACTAATGCTGTTTCTGTACTATGATGAATTCTAAAACCTGACTGAAACTCTTCAAATAGACCATTCCTCTGCAGATGATCAGTTAGCTGTTTTACAACTACCCTTTCAAGAATTTTTGAGAGAAAAGGAAGGTTGGAGATTGGCCTATAATTAGCTAAGATAGCTGGGTCAAGTGATGGCTTTTTAAGTAATGGTTTAATTACTGCCACCTTAAAAGCCTGTGGTACATAGCCAACTAACAAAGATAGATTGATCATATTTAAGATCGAAGCATTAAATAATGGTAGGGCTTCCTTGAGCAGCCTGGTAGGAATGGGGTCTAATAGACATGTTGATGGTTTGGATGAAGTAACTAATGAAAATAACTCAGACAGAACAATCTGAGAGAAAGAGTCTAACCAAATACCGGCATCACTGAAAGCAGCCAAAGATAACGATACGTCTTTGGGATGGTTATGAGTAATTTTTTCTCTAATTGTTAAAATTTTATTAGCAAAGAAAGTCATGAAGTCATTACTAGTTAAAGTTAAAGGAATACTCGGCTCAATAGAGCTCTGACTCTTTGTCAGCCTGACTACAGTGCTGAAAAGAAACCTGGGGTTGTTCTTATTTTCTTCAATTAGTGATGAGTAATAAGATGTCCTAGCTTTACGGAGGGCTTTTTTATAGAGCAACAGACTCTTTTTCCAGGCTAAGTGAAGATCTTCTAAATTAGTGAGACGCCATTTCCTCTCCAATTTACGGGTAATCTGCTTTAAGCTGCGAGTTTGTGAGTTATACCACGGAGTCAGGCACTTCTGATTTAAAGCTCTCTTTTTCAGAGGAGCTACAGCATCCAAAGTTGTCTTCAATGAGGATGTAAAACTATTGATGAGATACTCTATCTCACTTACAGAGTTTAGGTAGCTACTCTGCACTGTGTTGGTATATGGCATTAGAGAACATAAAGAAGGAATCATATCCTTAAACCTAGTTACAGTGCTTTCTGAAAGACTTCTAGTGCAATGAAACTTATTCCCCACTGCTGGGTAGTCCATCAGAGTAAATGTAAATGTTATTAAGAAATGATCAGACAGAAGGGAGTTTTCAGGGAATACTGTTAAGTCTTCAATTTCCATACCATAAGTCAGAACAAGATCTAAGATATGATTAAAGTGGTGGGTGGACTCATTTACATTTTGAGCAAAGCCAATTGAGTCTAATAATAGATTAAATGCAGTGTTGAGGCTGTCATTCTCAGCATCTGTGTGGATGTTAAAATCGCCCACTATAATTATCTGAGCTAAGCACTAAGTCAGACAAAAGGTCTGAAAATTCACAGAGAAACTCACAGTAACGACCAGGTGGACGATAGATAATAACAAATAAAACTGGTTTTTGGGACTTCCAATTTGGATGGACAAGACTAAGAGTTAAGCTTTCAAATGAATTAAAGCTCTGTCTGGGTTTTTGATGAATTAATAAGCTGGAATGGAATATTGCTGCTAATCCTCCGCCTTGGCCCGTGCTACGAGCGTTCTGGCAGTTAGTGTGACTCGGGGGTGTTGACTCATTTAAACTAACATATTCATCCTGCTGTAACCAGGTTTCTGTAAGGCAGAATAAATCAATATGTTGATCAATTATTATATCATTTACTAACAGGGACTTAGAAGAGAGAGACCTAATGTTTAATAGACCACATTTAACTGTTTTAGTCTGTGGTGCAGTTGAAGGTGCTATATTATTTTTTCTTTTTGAATTTTTATGCTTAAATAGATTTTTACTGGTTGTTGGTGGTGTGGGAGCAGGCGCCGTCTCTACGGGGATGGGGTAATGAGGGGATGGCAGGGGGAGAGAAGCTGCAGAGAGGTGTGTAAGACTACATCTGCTTCCTGGTCCCAACCCTGGATAGTCACGGTTTGGAGGATTTAAGAAAATTGGCCAGATTTCTAGAAATGAGAGCTGCTCCATCCAAAGTGGGATGGATGCCGTCTCTCCTAACAAGACCAGACTACATTCTTTGTAGCAGATGCAAACTAAAAGAGACTGGAGACTATAAAGTGATGGCACGAGAGAGTGTAGCTAGACAGCATAGCATGGTGGTTTGTAGGATACTTTAGCGGTGAAGAAGAAGAGAGTGAGCTCAACAAAGGATTAGATGATGGAAGCTGAAGGAGGAAGACTGAAATTCAGTGAGCAAGTGGGAGAGCCACTGGATGGAGGGGAAGCAGTTTTGACAACTGGAAAAGTACTGCAGACGTGGTAAGGGAGACAGTTAGGAAGGTACTGGGTGTGACATCTGGACAGCGGAAGGAAGACGAGTAGATTTGGTGGTGGAATAAAGATGTCCAGGAAAGCATAAGGAGAAAAAGGTTGGTGAAAAAGAATTGGGATAGTCGGGGAGATGAAGAAAGTAGACAGGAGTACAAGGACATAAGGCGAAAAGAGAAGTGGCAAAAGGAAGAGGCATACTGTACAAACACATATGTCATTAGATGCATAGTCTCCACGGACTATGGGAGAAGGGAAATGCCCCACAGGTACAGTAGTGTTCAGAATAATAGTAGTGCTATGTGACTAAAAAGATTAATCCAGGTTTTGAGTATATTTCTTATTGTTACATGGGAAACAAGGTACCAGTAGATTCAGTAGATTCTCACAAATTCAACAAGACCAAGCATTCATGATATGCACACTGTTAGGCTATGAAATTGGGCTATTAGTAAAAAAAAAAAGTAGAAAAGGGGGTGTTCACAATAATAGTAGCATCTGCTGTTGATGCTACAAACTCAAAACTGTTATGTTCAAACTGCTTTTTTAGCAATCCTGTGAATCACTAAGCTAGTATTTAATTGTATAACCACAGTTTTTCATGATTTCTTGACATCTGCGAGGCATTAATTTTGTTGGTTTGGAACCAAGCTTTTGCTTGTTTACTAGTGTGCTTGGGGTCATTGTCTTGTTGAAACACCCATTTCAAGGGCATGTCCTCTTCAGCATAAGGCAACATGACCTCTTCAAGTATTTTGACATATCCAAACTGATCCATGATACCTGGTATGCGATATATAGGCCCATCACCATAGTAGGAGAAACATGCCCATATCATGATGCTTGCACTACCATGCTTCACTGTCTTCACTGTGAACTGTGGCTTGAATTCAGAGTTTGGGGGTCATCTCACAAACTGTCTGCGGCCCTTGGACCCAAAAAGAACAATTTTACTCTCATCAGTCCATATAATATTCCTCCATTTCTCTTTGGGCCAGCTGATGTGTTCTTTGGCAAATTGTAACCTCTTCTGCACGTCTTTTATTTAACAGAGGGACTTTGCGGGGATTCTTGCAAATAAATTAGCTTCACACAGGCATCTTCTGTCACAGCACTTACAGGTAACTCCAGACTGTCTTTGATCATCCTGGAGCTGATCAATGGGTGAGCCTTTGCCAGCCATTCTGGTTATTTTTCTATCCATTTGATGGTTGTTTTCCGTTTTCTTCCACATGTCTCTGGTTTTTTTTTTGTCCATTTTAAAGCATTGGAGATCATTGTAGATCAACAGCCTATAATTTTTTGCACCTGCGTATAAGTTTTTCCCTCTCCAATCAACTTTTTAATCAAACTACGCTGTTCTTCTGAACAATGTCTTGAACGTCCCATTTTCCTCAGGCTTTCAAAGAGAAAAGCATGTTCAGCAGGTGCTAGCTTCATCCTTAAATTGCCTTCTTGCTGTCGGCCGAGACGGTCGCATTTTTCTTCTCTCCCTCCCTCCTTATCTTTCCTGCTTCTGTGGTGTGTTGTCTGTGAGGCTACCAGCTTTGCTCTTCTGGAAACAGCAAAAATGGATCTGATCAAGTGGTCTCTGAACGCTATTGACACTGTTTTTTTCTACAAGACACTCAGGAGCGGAGGACCCGACCTGTCCTGCCGGGACACGTGATGGGTTACGTGATGGACAGTTGGAGGAAATGGGAGGTCATGTGCCTGTACACGCTGTCTGTGGAGGACGTCGAAGATGTTTATATATTCGGCACGGTGGTGACCGGGTTTCTGCTGTGTGGAGCGGGCATAGCGCTGGTTTACCGGAAAATTAAGAAGGCTGCCCCACATGATTGATTTGATTGGAAGGGCAGTGTCAGCTCAGTCGGCGGGTGTTAACGGCACGTTGGAAACCATTTGTGAGAGAATGGCTGCACTGGAAAACCGCTTCGATTGTCAGTATTGACCACATCTCCTCTCCTCTATTCAGATGTATTGAAAGCCACTCTGTTTCAGACTGTGGAATCTTTCAGGCGTCTGCTAATCTGGATATCGATTCGGCTCTCCAAACACAGCTGCACTTCAAGGCCGCTGTGATAAAAACCTCCTGAAGAACAACAAAACTCATGCCTCACTCCCTGGTCTCTCCCCCGCCCTCAGCTTCTCCAGCTCTGACGTTGACTGTGAACAGTGGACTGTTCAGGGCTGGGCCCCTCCTCCCTCCAGGATGGGCAGACAAGGCCGTTGATGGCGCCTAAGGCTGCCTCCTTAGTGTTCTGTCTGATAACTGGACTCATCCAAATCTCGGTCGTTGTCTCTCGTCTTGTTGTTGTTGTGTGATCATTGTTTATTGTGCTGAATGGGTTTTTTTTCCTTCATCGCTGCTGTGTGGTGCAACGCAGCAGCTATGAAGGCTTTTCTCTCCCAAGTTTACCTTGTGTGTGCTTTTATATGTGTTCATGTACCGGGCCGGCTTATGTGTGTTATGTGTTACGTGTGTGTCATCTGTTGTCATGAGGCCGGTCATGGTTTGCTCAGCCCTGCTGTTGACCAAGACAGGGATGTACATCTGGAGCTGGTCCCCGGTCGCCTAAAGGCGACTTCTGCTCCTAACTGGCAATTAGGATGGGTTAAATGCAGTAGACACATTTCATTGTGCAGGGAACATGTTCCTATGTGCATATGACAATAAAATTATCTTGAATCTTGAATCTTGAAATAGGGGACACCTGATTCACACCTGTTTGTTCAATAATAGTAGTGTGGCACTGAATGCCACACTACTATTATTGTGAACACCCCCTTTTCTACTTTTTTTTACTAATAGCCCAATTTCATAGCCTTAAGAGTGTGCATATCATGAATGCTTGGTCTTGTTGGATTTGTGAGAATCTACTGAATCTACTGGTACCTTGTTTCCCATGTAACAATAAGAAATCTACTCAAAACCTGGATTAATCTTTTTAGTCACATAGCACTACTATTATTCTGAACACTACTGTAGCTTGCCCCACAGCGAGCTATCTGGAGAGAAGGGGAATGAAAGTCAGTAGGAGCAAGACTGTGTGAACGAGAGGAAACCCAGTGGAATAGTGCCGTTACAAGGAGTAAAAAGTGGCAAAAGCAGATGAGTTTAAATACTTGGATTAACTGTCCAAAGTGATGGGGAGTGTGGTAGAGAGGTGAAGAAGAGAGTGCAGGCAAGGTGGAATGGGTGGACAAAAGTGGCAGTAGCGATTTGCGACAGAAGAATATCTGCAAGAGTGAAGGGGAAAGTCTGCAAGACAGTAGCGAGACCAGCTATGTTGTACGGCTTAGAGATGGTGGCACTGATATTGACCTATACCAAAACAAACCCCTCAAAGCCAACATGCCAACCTACATGCACACAGCAAATTTGGTAGAAATTGGCCCAAGCACCTTAGAGGAATAGAGGAACACACATACACTCATCTTCAACTGCTTATCCAAGATCAGGTCACAAGGAGCTGAAGCCTATCCCAGCAGTCATAGGGCGTGAGGCAGGGTGAGTAGAGGAACAACCACAGATGTTCTTCAAATTATAGTATAATGTTGGTATTTGTGGTAAAAGTGGTGTTGTATGTAGAATTCAGGTTGATCTCACAACTGAATGAGGATGAGGTTAAATCTAATGATTTGTTTCACAGACTCTTAGAGCACATTTGAAGGCTGAGGAAAAGGCACTGAATAATCAGATGTGGGAAGCCGAGGTGCTGGAACAAAGATTCAACATGGTAAACGTTGAGTTTCGATGTGTCTTTTGAGAAACTGAGACAGCAACTTGTGTACCTGTAGATATTCATGTAAATGTTTTTGCTTCTGTTTGTGTATGTGCACGTGCATGTGTTGCAGCTTCAGCTGGAAAGGGATGGGCTGTACCAAGCTTTCACTCAGAGCATTCTCAACGTGCAGCAGAGGAGGGTTACACAAAGCTTGCTGGCAGAAAGGAAACTGGGAGCACTGACAGAAACTCTGGAAAAAGCGGAGGCTCAAGTCAGCTCAGTGATTTCTGCCTGTGATTTGGATAGAACTGCACATTCAGGAGCCACAAACAAAATTGAGGTAGAGCGAATTTGTGATGTCATATGTGTGTGTGTGTGTGTGTGTGTGTGTGTGTGTGTGTGTGTGTGTGTGTGTGTGTGTGTGTGTGTGTGTGTGTGTGTGTGTGTGTGTGTGTGTGTTAACAAAACATCTCAAGAACCAGTGGATCAATATTAGCAAAATATTGCAAATGGATTGCAAACATGGAGAGATCATGTGAGAAAGTATGCATAGAAGCAAAACAATCTGACACTGGCACGATGGGCTGTGGACAACTAAATATTGTGTGGTTCAATCAAATGAGGAAGTGAGCATGAACACACAATTGTAAGCCACTGGACAGGAAGTAAGTCAGACAATGTAACAGGCCAGAATATCACAATAAAGGCACAAGAAGCAGCATCAGTAGGAGAACAGGTAAACACTGAGGGTATACTTAAATATGTACTAAATATCATGAGATTATTGACTCCAAAGAAACACATAACCAGAAGAGCAGGAAAACAACAGCAGAAACGTGTTCAGAACCGTGACTGTAGTAGCTAAATGGTGCCAGAGAGACTCATAGTTACTGTTAAATGCGACTGAGAAATCATGTGTTGGCTTTCAAAATATACCATCATTTTTGAGTTTGAATAAACTTGTAGTGAAAAAAAACCAAGGTTGCTCAAACATTGATTGTTTATATTGACAGATTTGACCTTGAAGATCATTTCAACCTTTGATTAATCTAAAGGGTACCAGACACAATGTTGCCTTGTTCTTACTGTTGAACATGAATATAATGTCCTGTTTGGGTCTTTAAAATATACTCGCGCATTGCGCATGGGGATCCACGGGCTCCAGATTGGGTAATGTTTATAAAATACGTAGCTGACATCAAGGGTGGTAATAAACTATGCAAGTTTCTGTCATGAGTTGGAATGGCGTGTGAGTCCAGAAAGTTTAAGAACCTTAGACCTCAACAATTTTTAATTTACTCTCTTAATGTATTTATAAATTATTTAGGTTCTTGTTATCATATACACACTGTTATTATTACTATTATCAGTATGATTATTTTATTTTATTATTACTTCTATTTAGCCATTTGATTTTTAAATGGACCACAATGGAAATAAGTGTTTTCATTTTCTTGTATCATCTGTGTATTTTTTAACATAGTAGCAATTATATTATGTATAACCCAATTCCAATGAAGTTGGGAAGTTGTGTAAAATGTAAATAAAAACAGAATACAATGATTTGCAAATCCTCTTAAACAGATATTCAATTGAATACACCACAAAGACAAGATATTTCATGTTCATACTGATCAAATTTATTGTTTCTTGTGCAAATATTTTCTCATTTTGAAATGGATGCCTGCAGCACATTTCAAAAAGCTGGGACAGTGGTATGTTTACCACTGTGTTACATCACCTTTCCTTCTAACAACACTCAATAAGCGTTTGGGAACTGAGGACACTAATTATGAGTGTCATGACTGGGTATAAAAGGAGCATTCGCAAAAGGCTCAGCGGTTCACAAGCAAAGATGGGGCGAGGAGCACCACTTTGTGAACAACTGTGTGAAAAAATAGTCCATCAGTTCAAGAACAATGTTTCTCAACATTCAATTGCAAGAAATTTAGGGATTCCATCATCTATAGTCCATAATATAATCAGAAGATTCACAGAATCTGGAGAACTTTCTACAGGTAAGCGGCAAGGCCGAAAACCAACATTGAATGCCCGTGACCTTCGATCCCTCAGACGGCACTGCATTAAAAACTGTCATCATTATGTAAAGGATCTTACCGTGTGGGCTCAGGAACACTTCAGAAAACCATTGTCAGTTAACACAGTTTGTCGCTACATCTACAAGTGCAAGTTAAAACTCTACCAGATTGTTACCGGCGCAAAGTTCAAAAGCCAGCATCTGTGATTGTATGGGGATGTGTTAGTGCCCATCACAAGGGCAACTTACACATCTGTGATGGCACCATCAACACTGAAAAGTACATCCAGGTTTTGGAGCAACACATGCTACCATCCAAGCAACGTTTTTCTCAGGGACATCCCTGCTTAGTCCAGCAAGACAATGCCAAGCCACATTCTACATGTGTTACAACAGCATGGCTTCATAGTAAATGAGTGCGGGTACTAGACTGGCCTGCCTGCAGTCAAGACCTGCCACCCATTGAAAATGTGTGGTGCATTATGAAGCGCAAAATACGACAACAGAGACCCTGGACTGTTGAACAACTGAAGTCATACATCAAGCAAGAATGGAAAAGAATGCCACCTCCAAAACTTCAACAATTAGTGTCCTCAGTTCCCAAATGCTTATTGAGTTTTGTTAGAAGGAAAGGTGATGTAACACAGTGGAAAACATACCACTGTCTCAGCTTTTTTGAAACACGTTGCAAACATCCACAAAACAATAAAGTTTATCAGTTTGAACATGAAATATCTTGTCTTTGTGTGTATTCAATTGAATATAGGTTGAAGAGGATTTGCAATTCATTGTATTCTGTTTTTATCTACATTTTACACAGCATCCAAACTTCATTGGAATTGGGGTTGTACTTACATTGAACTTACTAAATAAAAATCACGCACTCATGCTTTTAATATAAAGATGATTTACCACCCCCCTGCTGAATTGGTCTGTGAGTCCAGAATGTAATTAGCAATGTACATTGTTCAATGTTGTTAGATAATATCCATAGTTTCTTCAAAAATATTAGTCCTGTCAATGTTCCGTTTTGGTGGCGTTCATCCTTGACTCAAAATACTTACGCATACTAAACGGCAAATGTCAGCTCTCCCCAGTTTGTCCGTCATCAAAGTTATACACACACAAGCAGAGCTTTTTGTCTTTTCTGCATTCAGCCACAAGCAGGTTCTTTTATTTGTACACTCCCACAAACAGACAAGGTGGCAGAAGACCTCAGACGCAGTACAGTTTTCACACATGGTAACGGCAATCTGACACTTAACTCAGTCATAGTAACAGTAACAGTAACATGACACTTAACTAAATGGACTAAACCAATGGAACTACAAAAGCAGAATAAATAACACTAACAACATTGTGAAACTAACATGAACCATAATAACAACATTTAAAACCCCAAAACAGGGAACTTCCATGGTGTATTGCAACACAATGTCCATTGTTTACTGGTTAGCTAAATTGGTAATTTCTCCAAAAATATTAGTCCTACCAACTTTCTGTTTTCGCAACATTCATCCTTGACCCAAAATACATATGCTTTCCAAACGGCAATTGTCAGCTCTCCCCAGTGTCTCTGTGATTTAAGCCATACAGATGCACGCATGTATACACACACACAGAGGCCACTTACAGTGGGGTAAAAAAGTATTTAGTCAGTCCCTGATTGTGCAAGTTCTCCTACTTAGAAAGATGAGAGAGGTCTGTAATTTTCATCATAGGTACACTTCAATTATGACAGACAAAATGAGAAAAAACACCACAGGAAATCACATTGTAGGATTTTAAAGAATTTATTTGTAAATTATGGTGGAAAATAAGTATTTGGTCACCCACAAACAAGCAAGATTTCTGGCTCTTGCAGACCTGTAACTTCTTTAAGAAGCGCTTCTGTCCTCCACCTGTTACCTGTATTAATGGCACCTGTTTGAACTTGTTATCTGTATAAAAGATACCTGTCCACAGCCTCAAACAGTCAGACTCCAAACTCAACCATGGCCAAGACCAAAGAGCTGTCGAAGAACACCAGGAAGAAAATTGTAGATCTGCACCAGGCTGGGAAGAGTGAATCTACAATAGTCAAGCAGGTTGGTGTGAATAAATCAGCTGTGGGAGCAAGTGTAAGAAAATGGAAGACATACAAGACCATTGATAATCTCCTTCGATCTGGGGCTCCATGCAAGATGTCATCCCGTGGGGTCAAAATGATCATGAGAACGGTGAACAAAAATCCCAGAACTACACGGAGGGACCTGATGAATGACCTCCAGAGAGCTGGGACCAAAGTAACAAAGGCTACACACTATGCAGAGACGGACTCAAATCCTGCAGTGCCAGGCGTGTCCCCCTGCTTAAGCCAGTACATGTACAGGCCCGTCTGAAGTTTGCCAGAGAGCATCCATCAGTGAGAGCATTGAAGATGCAACGTGGCTGGGTCTTCCAGCATGACAATGATCACAAACACACCGCTCGGGTAACGAAGGAGTGGCTCCGTAAAAAGCATTTCAAGGTCTTGGAGTGGCCATGCCAGTCTCCAGACCTCAACCTCATAGAAAATTTATTGAGGGAGTTGAGAGTCCATGTTGCCCAGTGACAGCGTCAAAACATCATTGCTCAAGAGGAGATCTGCATGGAGGAATGAGCCAAAATACCAGCTACAGTGTGTGCAAACCGGGTAAAGACTTACAGGAAACGTTTGACCTCTGCCATTACCAACAAAGATTCTGTTACAAAGTATTGAGTTGAACTTTTGTTATTGATCACATACTTATTTTACATCATAATTTACAAATAAATTCTTTAAAAATCCTACAATGTGATTTCCTGGACAAATCCTGGATTAAAATTACAGACCTCTCTCATCTTTCTAAGTAGGAGAACTTGCACAATCAGGGACTGAATAAATATTTTTTTTTGCCCCACTGTAGCTATTTTAATAGATGGAATATATGATTACATTTCACCTTGAGTGACCTTGTAGGTCAGAGTTAAAAACTTCACTCAAACTTTGTTGTGTTATGGTGGTCAAACAGTTTCATATGAACTCATTCTCATTATTTTATATGGGTTGGAAGTCAAGTATGGACTTTAATAATATGACAGACATTAGTTAAATCCCACCCATGAACAAACCAAGTAATTTGTCAGGGTTTGTTGTCACAGCGCTTGAAATAAGTTCTCTTTGTTCTCCAAAACCACAGTCACCGCTGTCCCATGCTGAGTCTGCCTGTTCACTTGCAGGAAGTATCTGACATGCAGTGGTGGTTTTTGATATGGGCTATGCGGGGCGTCGCCTGGGGTGGCATTTATGAGGGGGGTGGCACCGTGGGGACGAGCACGAAAAAAAAAATTCATCTACACCACAATATGGTTTTTTGTCACTGTATGTAGAATTGACAAATTGGTGCTCCCTGCAGGCAGCTGCAGGCACCCCGGCTTGCTGTCTGAGAGTGTACAGAAGCAGTGAGATGGTGAAAGAAAGGGGGGGGGGGGGGGGGGGGCGGGGAACAGTTCACCTCAGGGACAAGTGGGGCGTGGCGGGGGAGTGGTTTGCGGGCTAAAGTCAGTGATACCTCGACTTTCTTCCAAATCACGCACATATCATTCATAAAGGTGCGTTTACACATAACCAAGACGCGTTATGAATGTCATTTTTCTGTCATTCGTGACATATTCCTGACATTCTTAATGTGACTTAACGCATCTGAATAGGTTTCTTAATAGGGCGTGTTGGTGCGTGATATTCTTGATATTCGTGGAGCATGTTTTTGCCTGTCAAAAAATCTTCCACGAATGTCACACACCACCCTCATTTCGTCTCACGTCGTGGAGGTCGCAACTGAGCGTATTGATCCGTCTTGATGAGTAGTGATCCTTAATAGAACGTGACAACTTTCGTAGTGGTTCCTGTGATGGAGCCCAAACTGTCACGCATTATTACGAAGTGACACGGAAACTGTCAAGTTTTGACACGACTTGTAACGCCGCGTCACATTTCACTACGCGCCACGACAAATCAGTTTTCTGTCACGTGCGCACAATTAAACTCGGCTCCAAGTGTCGTTCCACAGTTCCTGCTGAAGCTCCTCAGGACGATCCTGCAGGTATTCCACCTGCTGTTGTAACCGATGAGTGGGGGAACGAGTCTGAGCAACTAGAGGAGCGAGAGGAGACTCACGTGCAGCCAGACATCTCTGCACCTCCTCCAGTCCGGCGGAGGAAGAAGCACGCGCACAATTAAACCCTGCTGCACTGCAATCAGCTTGATTGCTGACACCAAGTTGGCTAAAAATGTAATTTCAGTGCTCTTCCGCGCGCTCCTGCAGGTGTTCCACCTGCTGCATGTGCCTGATGTTTGGGAAAATGCACGAGACGAGAGCCGCATGAAGCCACACATCTGGCGCTGTCCTCCTCCTCCTCTCTGCGCCACTCCATGGCACAGAGCCCAACTACGCATGCAGTCACAAAGTTCTTCTGAAAAACTGGAGCGATCTGAATTCGGATGGATGAATATGGGTGTGTGTGTGTGTGTGGAGACAATTCACAACGTGACAGAACTTAATGATGCGCTGTTACGTGCAATAGTGCGCAACAACGCGGAACACTATTCTTGACCGTGCATAATGATTCCTGATAATTCTCCAGCAACACGTGCCATTAATCGTAACGTGTGGTAACAGGTTGCAGCAGTTCCTGAGGACACCTGACGCCTCTGCCCTGAATAATCACATTAGTGATCAGCGGCCAAGAATGTGTACTTCGTGGCATTCGTGACTTGTCGTCGTTATGTGTAAACGCAGCATAACATTATAAATACAGGCTTAGAATTCCTGCGCGTTGAATTGTGTGAAATGTCCTGCCGCAAATGCAGAGGATTGGGCTGCATCCCCAGCTGGGTGAAGCCCAATCCTCTGCATGTGCGGCAGGAAACCGGAGACAGGTGCTCTCCTCCCGTGCGGTCTGCTCCGCTTTGGCTCCATCCATGTAGGACGCAGCACAAAACCAGAACTCTGAGCCACATTTCTCTGAGGATCATCCAGCAAACAAGGCAGGCAGCCAGTTTATGAAATAAAAGGCATTTGTAAGCAGACAGTTAGAATGAAAGAATGGATTTTAATCTGCCCACTTGTGGAAAAAAGTTTGCAAAAGGACAGCCTGCCTATTTGTAAAGCGGGCTTAGAACTTATGCTGTGTTCACATTACTAACTGAAGTGACTGAATCTGACCCTTTTTTGTGTGCCTGCAAGAGTGTGTGTTTTTACAATAATTTTCCAGCAGCTGGCAACTCTTTTTGTTGTCATGTACACTGACAAAGTAAAATAAGAATAATAATAAAATTTAAAATGAGGCTTATCTTCATAAATAACTGGTTTATTTGATGAAGGAAACAATCACATTGTTGGGAAGGTGTCGTAACACGGACCCGCAACAGGGGGCGCAAATGAACGGACAATGGATAAGACAAAGAGTAACAATTTAATGTTGTGAAACGCACAACTGGATACAGACAAAAATATATAATGCCAATTAAACACAAGGTGACGTGCGGGCAGGCTCGAAGATAGGAGACCTCTGGCGATCGAAGAGCCGGGACCCACACAGCTTCCACCACCAACGGCCTGAAGAACACCGGAGCCGCCAAGTCCTGAGTCCCCAGGTGGTCACCGTCTTCTGTTGCAGACCCTGGTACTGCTGGCAGAAGATGAAAACAGTTAATGGTGAGTGTGTATCCACACACCCAGTAATCCTTCACCCACAGGTCTTCAGGGAAGGAAAACCTCCACCTCTGATACAGAATCACCCGTGCAGCTCCTGACAGTTGCTCCTTGGATGGAGTGAGAGGCAAAGACGTCGCAGACTCTCACTGCACGCCAATCCAATTATGACAGACTTCAGGAATACGGCTGCACACAGAACAATAATTAGTCTCAAAAGTATGACTTGCAGAGAATTACCTTAAACGGTAGCTCATTTCTCGGCGAGGAGGTGGAGTAATAATCCGGCTTTTGTAGGGAAGGTGGTGATTGGTGACAGCTGGTGTAAATGAGTGACAGCTGTCACTCTCTGTTGTCTCGGCGCCCTCTCATGCTTGAAGCCCGCACTACAAGCAGGGCGCCGACTGGTGGTAGTGGGCCAGCAGTACCTCCTCTTCAGCGGCCCACACAACAGGGCCCCCCCCCTCAACGGGCGCCTCCTGGCGCCCGACCAGGCTTGTCCGGGTGTCGGCGGTAGAAATCGGCCAGGAGGGCCGGGTCCAGGATGAAGCTCCTCTTCACCCAGGAGCGTTCTTCGGGTCCGTACCCCTCCCAGTCCACCAGGTATTGAAAACCCCGGCCCTTCCGACGGACGTCCAGGAGCCGACGAACAGTCCATGCCGGCTCCCCGTCGATGATACGGGCAGGAGGTGGTACGGGTCCAGGAGTGCAGAGTGGTGAGGCGTGGTATGGTTTCAATCTGGAGACATGAAACACTGGGTGAATCCGCAGTGAAGCTGGGAGTTTCAGCTTCACCGCGGCCGGGCTGAGGATCTTGACTATGGAAAAAGGTCCGATGAACCGGTCTTTGAGTTTCTGCGATTCAACCTGAAGTGGGATGTCCTTAGTTGATAACCACACCTCCTGCCCAGGCTGGTATGTAGGGGTCGGGGAACGCCGGCGATCTGCATGGGCCTTAGCCCTCGTCCGGGCCTGCAACAGGGCAGAACGGGCGGTCCGCCACACCCGGCGGCACCTCCGCAGGTGGGCCTGGACTGAGGGGACCCCGACCTCTCCCTCCACAAGTGGGAACAATGGGGGCTGATACCCCAAACACGCCTCAAAAGGGGAGAGGCCGGTAGCTGATGAGACTTGGCTATTGTGGGCGTACTCGATCCAGGCCAGATGGTCACTCCAAGCCACCGGATGCGCGGAGGTTATGCAGCGGAGGGCCTGCTCCAACTCCTGGTTCGCCCGCTCTGCCTGGCCGTTCGTCTGTGGGTGATACCCGGACGAGAGACTCACGGTGGCCCCCAGTTCCTTACAAAAACTCCTCCAGACCTGCGAGGAGAACTGGGGACCACGATCCAAAACGATGTCCGATGGTATCCCATGCAGACGCACGACGTGGTGGACCAGGAGGTCTGCTGTCTCCTGGGCCGTCGGGAGCTTCGGAAGGGCCACGAAGTGGGCCGCCTTGGAGAACCGGTCCACTATCGTGAGGATGACGGTGTTGCCCTGGGATGGCGAGAGGCCCGTGACGAAGTCCCGGCCGATGTGAGACCAGGGGCGATGAGGCACAGGCAGGAGCTGGAGGAGGCCCCTGATCTTATGGTGATCCGCCTTGCCCCTAGCACAGGTGGTACAGGCCTGGACATAGTCCCGGACGTCGGCTTCCAGTGACGCCCACCAGAAGCGCTGCTGGACCACTGCCACGGTCCTAGGCACTCCGGGATGACAGGAGAGCTTGGATCCGTGGCAGAAGTCCAAGATGGCAGCCCTGGCCTCTGGTGGGACGTAGAGTCTGTTCTTAGGACCGTTCCCCGGGTCCGGGTTCCTTGCCAGGGCCTCCCGGATGGGCTTCTCCACGTCCCAGGTGAGGGTGGCCACGACAGTGGACTCGGGAACGATGGTCTCGGGGTCTGACAACTCGGCCTTGGCTTCCTCTTCGTGCACCCGGGACAGTGCGTCGGATTGTTGGTTCCTAGTCCCGGGACGGTAGGTGATCCGGAAGTCAAAGCGTCCGAAGAACAGGGACCAGAGGGCTTGCCTGGGGTTCAGCCGCTTGGCGGTCCGGATGTACTCCAGGTTCCGATGGTCCGTGAAAACCGTGAAAGGCACCGTAGCTCCCTCCAACAGGTGTCTCCACTCTTCAAGAGCCTCCTTCACCGCGAGGAGTTCCCGATTGCCCACGTCATAGTTGCGTTCAGCGGGGGTCAACCTGCGGGAAAAGTAGGCACATGGATGGAGAACCTTGTTGGACTCCCCGCTCTGGGACAGCACGGCTCCTATCCCTGAGTCAGAGGCATCCACCTCCACTATGAACTGGCGAGTAGGATCAGGCTGCACCAGAACTGGTGCAGACGAAAACCGGCGTTTCAACTCCCTAAACACGGCTTCGCACCGATCCGACCAGGTGAAAGGGACTTTAGTGGAGGTCAGGGCAGTCAGGGGGCTAACAACCTGACTGTAACCTTTAATGAACCTCCGGTAGAAATTTGCAAAGCCGAGGAACTGTTGCAGCTTCCTACGGCTTGTTGGTTGGGGCCAATCTCTCACCGCCGCAACCTTGGCCGGATCCGGGGCGACGGAGTTGGAGGAGATTATGAACCCCAGGAAGGACAAAGACGTGCGGTGGAACTCACACTTCTCGCCCTTCACAAACAACCTGTCACCCATCACTGGAGACAGCTGATCCCAATCAATAAGGAGGTATATCAGCAGGACGGCATCTCCACCTCATTTGCCGAGATATCGCCTTACCAAAGAGGTAACAATCTCAGCCTACACATACGTGTGACTTTAAGTGTAATCTTGTTGATTATCTGTAGGACAGCTGACTACCAGACAGCATTTGGATAAGTACTCACCTTCCTACATTTCTTGATTGTTGTTGACGAGAGGTGGAGGTGGACTCTCCACCCTCCGTGTTGCTGGGTGCAGCCGCATCCACACCTGACTGTTTCTGTTTCCTGCCAGCAGTACCGCATCCGACGAGCGGAGGCAGTGGCCACCTGGGAATTCGGGACTTGGCGGCTCCAGTATTCCCGGGGTTCGGTGGCAGAGGAAATCGGGTTGGTTCCGGTTCGACTTGGACAGACGTCTCCTATCGTCGAGCCTGCCCACACGACACCGTTGTAATTAAGCTCAATCTCCATATTGTAATCGGTTGTATTTGTTGTGCCTGTTTCACAACAGTAAAAACAGTGTTATTTGACTCCTCCATTGTCCGTTCATTTGCGCCCCCTGTTGTGGGTCCGTGTTCCTACACTTTCACAACAGGATATCTCGGCCAACGTCATGGATCCCGAGGGGCGTCAACCGGCTGTTGAACGGCCAATGGAAGACCAGGACGCGCAGGCGTCCTCGGGAGGGGTGATCGGTGAGTTGCAGCGGATCCTCGCCGCTTTCACAACTCGGATGGATTTAATGACCGAGCAGAACGTCCTCCTGAACCGCAGGGTGGAGGCTCTCGCCGCACAAGTGGAAGCGCGCCCCCTGGGCGCCGCTGCGGCTCTCCCTCCTGTCGACCCTGTGCGTAACAGCGATGTTCCACTGGTCGTCCAACGACCCCCCCCACCTTCCACTGAAGCTTACATAAGCCCCCCAGAGCCGTACGGAGGCTGTGTGGAGACGTGCGCAGATTTTCTTATGCAGTGCTCGCTCGTCTTCGCACAGCGTCCAGTCATGTACGCGACCGATGCTAGCAAGGTAGCTTATGTAATAAACCTGCTTCGCGGTGAGGCACGCGCTTGGGCTACAGTGCTTTGGGAGCAGAATTCACGGCTCCTTCTGACATATGATGGGTTTGTGAGGGAGCTCAGAACCGTGTTCGATCACCCTAATAGAGGCGAAACCGCTTCAACCGTGCTACTGTCAATGAGACAGGGGCGTCGGAGCGCAGCCGCCTATGCAGTCGACTTCCGCATCGCGGCTGCGAGGTCCGGCTGGAATAGCACTGCGCTCCGCGCCGCCTTCGTAAACGGACTGTCATTTGTTCTTAAGGAGCATCTGGTGGCTAAGGACGAACTGCGGGATTTAGATGGGCTCATCGATCTCGTCATACGGTTAGACAACCGGTTAGAAGAACGTCGGCGGGAACGAGACGAAGGGCGTGGCCGGGCACGCGCCGTCCCTCTCCCTTCCGGTTCCGACCGCGCTCCGCCCTCCCCACGCTCCACGGCCCCTGCGCTCCGTGGGACCACAGCTCCCCCTACTGACGAAGCTATGGACATGAGTAGGGCAACATTTAGGGCACCGGATGCACAGAGGAGACGGGCCCACGGAGCTTGTTTTGTTTGTGGTGCCATAGAGCACCATGTGAGAGACTGCCCCGAGCGGTTAAAACTCCAACGCCCGCCCCTAGAGACTGGGCTAGGGGTGGGCCGAGACATTCACGTGGGACACACCCACATTGCCACACGACTCCCAGTCACGATCCTTTATGAGGACTCAACCCTGAAGGCCCCAGCACTGGTGGACACGGGCTCTGAAGGGAATCTGTTGGACAGCAGATGGGCCAGGGAGATAGGGCTCCCTCTGGTGGCGCTTACCTCGCCTGTTCAGGTTCAGGCGCTAGATGGCTCCCTACTCCCTCCGATCACGCATAAGACACCTCCTGTAACTCTGGTGGTGTCAGGAAATCACCGGGAGGTGATCGAGTTTTTTGTGACCCAGGCCACCTCCCGTGTGGTTTTAGGATTTCCCTGGATGTTGAAGCACAATCCCCGGATTGATTGGCCGTCCGGGGTAGTGGTGCAGTGGAGCGAGACCTGCCATCGGGTGTGTCTAGGTTCCTCGGTTCCTCCCGGCTCCCAAGCTAAGGAGGAGGTCAGAGTCCCGCCCAGTCTGGGGACGGTGCCGGTGGAGTACCACGACCTTGTTGACGTGTTCAGCAAGGATCTGGCTCTCACTCTTCCCCCCCACCGTCCGTATGATTGTGCCATTGATTTGGTTCCGGGCAGTGAGTTCCCGTCCAGTAGGCTGTACAACCTCTCACGGCCTGAGCGCGAATCAATGGAGACCTACATCCGGGACTCGTTAGCTGCCGGGTTGATCCGGAATTCCACCTCCCCGATGGGTGCAGGTTTCTTTTTTGTGGGTAAAAAAGACGGTGGACTTTGTCCATGCATTGATTATAGGGGGTTGAACGAGATCACGGTTCGCAACCGATACCCGTTGCCCCTGTTGGATTCAGTGTTCACACCCCTGCATGGAGCCCAGATTTTCACCAAGCTCGATCTTAGAAATGCGTACCACCTGGTTTGGATCCGGAAGGGAGACGAGTGGAAGACGGCATTTAACACCCCCTTAGGTCACTTTGAGTACCTGGTCATGCCGTTCGGTCTCACAAACGCTCCCGCGACTTTCCAAGCGTTGGTTAACGATGTCTTGCGGGATTTCCTGCACCGGTTCGTCTTCGTATATCTAGACGACATACTCATCTTTTCTCCGGACCCTGAGACCCATGTCCAGCATGTACGTCAGGTCCTGCAGCGGTTGTTGGAGAACCGGCTGTTTGTGAAGGGCGAGAAGTGTGAGTTCCACCGCACGTCTTTGTCCTTCTTGGGGTTCATTATCTCCTCCAACTCCGTCACTCCTGATCCGGCCAAGGTTGCGGCGGTGAGAGACTGGCCCCAACCCACAAGCCGTAGGAAGTTGCAACAGTTCCTCGGCTTTGCTAATTTCTACAGGAGGTTCATTAAGGGCTACAGTCAGGTAGTTAGCCCCCTGACCTCACCAAAAGTCCCCTTCACCTGGTCGGATCGGTGCGATGCCGCGTTCAAGGAGTTGAAACGGCGCTTCTCGTCTGCACCTGTTCTGGTGCAGCCCGATCCTAGTCGCCAGTTAGTGGTTGAAGTGGACGCCTCGGACTCAGGGATAGGAGCCGTGCTGTCCCAGAGCGGGAAGACCAATAAGGTCCTTCACCCGTGTGCCTATTTTTCCCGCAGGTTGACCCCAGCCGAACGGAACTATGACGTCGGCAATCGAGAGCTCCTTGCGGTGAAAGAGGCTCTTGAGGAGTGGAGACATCTGTTGGAGGGAACGTCCGTGCCATTCACGGTTTTCACTGACCACCGGAACCTGGAGTATATCAGGACCGCCAAGCGGCTGAATCCCAGGCAAGCCCGCTGGTCACTGTTCTTCGGCCGTTTTGACTTCCAGATCACCTACCGTCCCGGGACCAAAAATCAAAGATCGGATGCTTTGTCCCGGGTACATGAAGATGAGGTCAAAACGGAGTCGTCGGATCCCCCGGATCCCATCATCCCGGAGTCCGCTATCGTGGCCGCCCTCACCTGGGACGTGGAGAAGACCGTCCGGGAGGCCCTGACACGAGACCCGGACCCCGGAACCGGACCGAAGAACAAACTCTACGTCCCACCAGAAGCCAGGGCTGCAGTTCTGGACTTCTGTCACGGTTCTAAGCTCTCCTGTCATCCTGGGGTGCGAAGAACCGTGGCAGTCGTCCGGCAGCGCTTCTGGTGGGCGTCCCTGGAGGCCGACGTCCGGGGTTACATCCAGGCCTGTACCACCTGCGCCAGGGGCAAGGCCGACCACCGCAAGACATCGGGATTGCTACAGCCGCTGCCCGTGCCTCATCGCCCCTGGTCTCACATCGGCCTGGATTTTGTCACGGGTCTCCCGCCGTCCCAGGGAAACACCGTCATCCTCACGATAGTGGACCGATTCTCCAAGGCGGCCCACTTCGTGGCCCTCCCGAAGCTACCAACGGCCCAGGAGACAGCGGACCTCCTAGTCCACCACGTCGTCCGTCTGCATGGGATACCATCAGACATCGTCTCCGATCGCGGCCCCCAGTTCTCCTTGCATGTTTGGAGGAGCTTTTGCCGGGAACTGGGGGCCACGGTCAGTCTCTCGTCTGGGTATCACCCCCAGACCAACGGACAAGCAGAACGGGCCAACCAGGAGATGGAGCAGACACTACGCTGTGTGACAGCCGCGCACCCGACGGCCTGGAGTACCCACCTGGCCTGGATCGAGTACGCCCACAACAGTCAAGTGTCATCAGCCACCGGCCTCTCCCCTTTCGAGGTGTGCTTGGGGTATCAACCCCCGTTGTTTCCGGTGGTTGAGGGGGAGGTCGGTGTGCCCTCGGTCCAGGCCTACCTACGGAAGTGCCGTCGGGTGTGGCGTGCCGCCCGTTCTGCTTTGTTAAGGGCCCGGACGAGGGCGAAGAACCATGCAGACCGGCGGCGGGCCCCGGCTCCCACGTGTCGTCCTGGGCATGAAGTGTGGTTGTCCACCAAGGACATTCCCCTTCAAGTGGACTCCCCAAAACTGCAAGAACGATACATCGGTCCGTACAAGATACTCAAGGTCATCAATCCCGCCGCAGTGAGGCTCCAGCTTCCGGCCTCACTGCGGATTCATCCAGTATTCCACGTCTCTAGGATTAAACCTCATCACACCTCACCCCTCTGCACTCCGGGTCCGGCGCCACCTCCTGCCCGGATCATCGACGGTGAGCCGGCTTGGACCGTGCGCTGGCTCCTCGACGTCCGACGGATGGGCCGGGGTTTTCAGAATCTGGTGGACTGGGAGGGGTACGGCCCCGAAGAACGCTCCTGGGTGAAGAAGGGCTTCATCCTGGACCCGGCCCTCCTGGCCGACTTCTACCGTCGCCACCGTGACAAACCCGGTCGTGCGCCAGGAGGCGCCCGTTGAGGGGGGGGTCCTGTTGTGTGGGCCGCTGAAGAGGAGGTACTGCTGGCCCACCACCACTAGAGGGCGCCCTGCCTGGAGTGCGGGCTCCAGGCACCGGAGGACGCTGCCGCCTTACAGGAGCAGCCAGGATGACAGCTGTCACCCATCACTGGAGACTGCTGATCCCAATCAATAAGGAGGTATATCAGCAGGACGGCATCTCCACCTCATTTGCCGAGATATCGCCTTACCAAAGAGGTAACAATCTCAGCCTACACATACGTGTGACTTTAAGTGTAATCTTGTTGATTATCTGTAGGACAGCTGACTACCAGACAGCATTTGGATAAGTACTCACCTTCCTACATTTCTTGATTGTTGTTGACGAGAGGTGGAGGTGGACTCTCCACCCTCCGTGTTGCTGGGTGCAGCCGCATCCACACCTGACTGTTTCTGTTTCCTGCCAGCAGTACCGGATCCGACGAGCGGAGGCAGTGGCCACCTGGGAATTCGGGACTTGGCGGCTCCAGTATTCCCGGGGTTTGGTGGCAGAGGAAATCGGGTTGGTTCCGGTTCGACTTGGACAGACGTCTCCTATCGTCGAGCCTGCCCACACGACACCGTTGTAATTAAGCTCAATCTCCATATTGTAATCGGTTGTATTTGTTGTGCCTGTTTCACAACAGTAAAAACAGTGTTATTTGACTCCTCCATTGTCCGTTCATTTGCGCCCCCTGTTGTGGGTCCGTGTTCCTACACTTTCACAACACATAGATGAAGACCAAAAATTGGGGAGAAAAAAAAGCCAAATACTACATTATCAAATTTCTGTCAAACCTAAAACTTTTGCAGATTAGTTAATGCTAATTAGTTACACATTTAGTCTAATATCAAACTAAATATTTAGATAAATGTTGAGACAAATATTAATTATTATTATGAGTAAAAGAACAATTGTTCCTCCCTGAAAGACAGATTAATAAAGCATCTAATGACAGACATTTAGCATGCAAGGGCATGTTTATTTAAATTTGCAATTTATAGATGTTTTGTTTTGGAGTAATATTGTAGACTGCGGTCTTTTGATGACAATTTCAATTTCAGAGGCACTTCTAAAATATTAATAATAAAAAATAAAAAAAATGTCTGTTTGTGCAATTTTTTTATTTTTTTATTTTTTTTTTAGGTGGGAGGGGGACTCGATGGGAGTGTCAGCCTGGGAGTAATTCAGTGTAAAACTGCCACTGCTGACATGGTTGAAAATATCAATATAAACTTTCATTAATTCATTAATTCATTTTCAGATACTTCCTGGTCCAGGTCATGGTGGCAGCAGAGCAAGCAGCTCATCCCACACTTCTTTATTCTCGGCCAAGTCCTGTAACTCTTCCCGAGGGATCCCAAGGTGTTCCCACACCAGCTGGGAAATATAATGTCTCCAGTGTGTCCTGGGCCTTCCCCGGGGTCTCCTCCCACTTGGATGTGCCTAGAAGACCTCCTTAGGGAGCATCCTCACCAGATGCCCAAACTACCTCAAATGACTCCTTTTGATGCGAAGACGTAGCACTCTACTCAGAGTCTCTCTTGGATAATCGAGCTTCTCACCCTGTCCAGGAGTGTAAGGCCAAATGCCTGATGGAGGACTCTCATTTCTGCCGCTTGTATTCGTGATCTTATTCTTGCACTCATTACCCAAAGATCATGACCATGGGTAAGGATAGGCATGTAATTTGACCAGTAAATTGAGAGCCTCGCCATCCAGCTCAGCTCCTTCTTTGCCAGGACGGTCCAGTGCAACGTCCGCAAAATTTAAGACGCTGCTCCAAACTGTCTATCAATCTCCCGCTCCAGTTTACTTGAGAACAAAACTCCAGGATACTTAAATTCCTCCACTCTGGGCCAGTAACTCTCCCCTGACCCATTTGGGACAATCCACCATTTTCTGACAGATGACCTTGGTCTCAGATTTGGAGGTGCTGATTCTAATCCTAATCACTTAACACTCAACCTAAAACCTTCTCATTGTGTACTGGAGGTCACTGTCTGATGAAGCCAACAGAACCACATCATCTGCAAAAAGCAGAGATGCAACTCTGAGGTCATCAAATTGGACACCCTCCACTCCCTGACTGTGCCTTGAAATCCCATCCATGAACATCACAAACAGGATTGGTGACAAGGGGCAGCCCTGGCGGAGTCCAGCTTCCACCAGAAACAGATCTGATGTAATGCAGAGAATGCAGACACAGCTCCTAAATTGTACCCCATACTCCCGCAGCACCCCCCACAGGATACCCCAAGAGACCCGGTCATACGTCTTTAACAAGTCCACAGAACACATGTAGACTGGCTGGTCATAGTCCCAAGACCCCTCCAATATCCTTGTATGGGTCATGTAAACTTTAATCTGACCATATTTTCTTGAACTTTCGAGGTTTGTAAGCTGAGGCTCCATGTGATTGAAAATGTAATTGTGAAGGAAGTCAGTGAGCTGCTTTATGAGCTGCATGGTTTTACCGTTTTAAAAATTTTCTCTTCCATTCTTTTGTAGAGACACATCTCATGACCTTTGGGTTCTGGTAGCTCATGTCTAATCCACTTGTCCAGCAGGCTTTCCATATAAATGTTAAATTATCTGACATTCCCTGTCTCTCTTTGTAGAAATCTGTTTTGCCATCAGATGCCGAATGGACACTTTTTTCAAACAGCATTGTGAAAGGGTTTTCAAGATGGCAGCATGAAGTAGTGTTGTATCGGAGCGTGGCAGCGCTTAATTTTGTGATTTTTGCTCTTATTACCCACGGAGACACGACAAGGTGGTCGTATTTTCATTTTTAGGTCACCATGAGCCTCAATACCTACTTTTTCTGACCATCTGATGGCAGGCAACGCAATAAAAGTCCTGCAACTGATATCACAGCTGACTCCAATAGTGAAGCTAGCGAGGATGCTAGCATGCTGTCTGGCAATAGCAGAGCAATGAACCCTGCGCTACAAGAAGTAATCCGTGCTGTAACATCAAACCTCACTAAAGTTTTTGAAGACAAACTGGAGCCAATATCTCAGTTCCTGCAGTCACAGCAAGAACAACTGAGGAGCCACGAAATGCGCATTACCGAAGCAGAGATGTGGATTTCGGCCATAGAGGATGCCTCTGTGCCCATGTACAGCAAGTTCAACGCGCTGGAGAAAAAAGTGGCAGATCTTGTCGAGCGAGCAGATGACCAAGAAAATAGAGGCAGACGCAAGAACGTCAGGATCCTCAGTCTACCAGAAGGCGTGGAGGGAAACGATCTCACGCTATTTTTTGAGAAATTGCTTCCAACACTTTTAAACATCGAGACGAAGACGGGTCGCATTAAAGTGGAGAGAGCGCACCGCACTGGACCATTTGCTACCAGCGACCAAAGACCAGGTCCTGTTATTGTGAGGCTTCACAACTATTAGAATAAGCAGAGGATTATGAATGTGTCGTGGGAGAAAAGCAAGAAAAAGCTGCCACTGAAATATAAGGACGCCACACTGATGATCTTTCAAGATTTCTCTGCTGCGGTTGTCCATAAACGTAAAAGATTTGATGGAGTGAAGAGACGACTCAAAGGTGTGGGCGTCGCTTACAGGATGCTCTGCCCTGCCTTGCTGAAGGTTACTCACTGCGGGATCACGAAGGTGTATCCGGATCCTGAAGAGGTGGATAAATATTTAGACTCTCTGGAACCAGCTGCTCCAAACAACTCTACTTCACCAGATTAAGAGCTGCCTTAACATGCTCGTAGATGTTCTGGTTGACCTCACACTGTGAGTGATTGCATACTGCACAAATAAATGTATATGTAATGTTATAATTTGTGGATTATACCGATGGCACTGCCACTCCCCTTTTGTTTCCTGCTTGAGTGTTTAGACATTTACTCTTGCTGTTAGGAAACCCTTTCACTAGTACCTCTGCTTATTAGCAGAAGGACAGTGTACCATGTTAATTGCCAACGTTAGGCTGTTTGTTGTTTTTTTTTTGTTTTGTTTTTTGTTTTTGTTTTGTTTTTCATTTGTCCTTTTGTTCAATGCATTTTTCCGGCCCTTTTTTATGTATGTCAGCAACTCATGGAAACATGCTCAGAGGATACATTGTATTATGGAGGTTAGAATAGTATGTCTTTGATAAATATTTGTACTTGGAATGTAAATGGCATTCATACACCGATCAAACGCAGAATGTATTATCTTCAGAGGGAGCGGGTTCATGTAGCTTTTCTACAAGAAACTCACTTAGATATTAAAGAACATCAGAAACTGCAGCAGTGTGTTTTTAATCAAATTTATTTTTCCACTTACTCATCTAGAAGTAGAGGAGTAGCCATTTTAATAAGGAAAAATTTGCCTTTCAAATTAGTTTAATGTATAAAAGACACAGCAGGAGGCTATATAATTGTGAGGGGTGTTTTATTTGGTGAGGAAATTGCATTTATAAGTCTGTATTGTCCCCCTGGTCAGTCAGGGGACTACCTAGTTCATGCTTTTACAAAATTAACTAATTTCCATATTCAAAATTCAGTTGTTAGGGGGGGGATAGGGACCTTAATTGTCATTTAAACCTACTTATGGATAAATCTCCAGTAGATAAACCTCAACTTCTACCACTTGCCAAGACCATTACAACGCTATGTGCGGAGTTAGCATATGTTGACGTGTGGAGAGCACAACACCTCGTCGATAAAGAATTCACCTTTTTCTCAAAGGCACATACGTGTTACACTCGGATAGATTATTTTCTTGCACCAAACATCACACTACCATCAATTTTATCCAGTTCAGTAGGCAGTATAGTCATATGAGACCATGCTGTGGTCTTTATTAAATTGAACACCGTGAATATGGCTAAACCGACTAAAAGGTGGCACTTTGAATCTTCCATTTTATATCATAAAATGTTTACAACATACTTTGTGGAATAATTTAAACACTTTTTAGCTATAAATGCATCTTCCACAGATAACGTATCATTGCTGTGGGAGACTTCTAAAGCATATTGTAGAGGTTTAATTACGTCATACACAAAAAGCAAAAGATGAAGACAGGCAGAGCAAAGAGAGATATTGGAGGATAAATTAAAAAAGCTCAACAAAATTACTTGGTAAATCTTCACCTAGTAAACTCAGAGAAATTTTTTCAATTAGGTCAGCACTTGATTGCTTGTTAACAAAGGAGGCAGAGCGCAAAATCAGGTTTGCTAAACAAAAACTATATGAACATGGTGACAAGCCTGGAAAGTATTTGGCATATTTAACAACAAAAAATCAGATTCACAAAATATTTCTTCAGTTAAAGACATCAATGGTAAACAATTTTTTGACACTGTAAAAATTAATTATATATTTAGGAGCTTTTATGAAAACCTGTATGACTCGCAGATGTACAATAATTTAGATTCAATGAATCAATTTTTCTCAAGTTTTAATCTTCCTACTCTATCAGAAGAATAGAAACTCAGTCTAAATTCCCCAATAACAAAGAGAGAAGTGCTGGACTCAAATCAAGGCTTTGCAGTCTGGAAAGGCAGCAGGACCAGACGGTCTTGGGTCAGAATTTTATAAAGAGTTTCAAGAAATCTTAGTTGACCCACTTCTAAACATGTATACTGATTCATTCATGGAAGGTCTGCTGCCCATGTCTTTGAGAGAAGCAAACATTTCATTGATACTTAAAAAAGGAAAACCGCCGGAAGACTGCTTCATACAGGCCCATCTCCTTACTGAATGTGGACTTAAAAATTCTCTCCAAGGTGCTTGCTAAACGTATGGAAAAACTACTGCCTATCCTTATAAACCAAGACCAAACTGGTTTTATTAAAGGCCGCAGCTCATACAACAATGTGCACAGACTTCTAAATGCGATTCAAATATTCCAACAACAGTCAATGCATGGTCTTGTTGCCTCTCTTGATGCATAAAAGGCATTCGATCACGTTGAATGGCCTTTTCTGTTTTACACTCTAAACAAATTTGGCTTGGGTGACAATTTTATCAGCTGGATCAGACTTCTTTACAGCAACCCCTGTTCAGCAGTTATAACTAATGGTTTGAGGTCTCCAAGCTTCCAAGTGCAATGGGGTAAGCGCCAGGGTTGCCCCCTCTCCCCCTTGCTCTTTGCATTAGTCATTGAGCCTTTAGCAGAAGCGATAAGGGTTGGCGAGGATATATATGGTCTAACTATTGGAGAAAAGCAGCATAAAATTACGTTATACGCTGATGATATCCTCATCTTTCTGACTCGACCCAAAATTTCCATTCCCTCCCTCATCAAAACTATTAGTAGTTTTAGTACCATTTCAGGCTACAAAATAAACTTTAATAAATCTGAGGTGGGGCAGCACGGTGCCGTAGTGGTTAGCACTGTTGCCTCACAGCGAGAAGGTCGTGGGTTTAATTCCTGTGGCTTTTCTGTGTGGAGTTGCATGTTCTCCCCGTGTTTGCGTGGGTTTCCTCCAGGTGCTCCGGTTTCCTCCCACATCCAAAGACATGCGGGTTAGGTGGATTGGAATCTTTAAATTGTCTGTAGGTGTGTGTGTGGGTGTGTCTGTTTGTTTGTGGCCCTGCGACAGACTGGTGTCCTGTCCTGGGTGTACCCCGCCTTGCGCTCTATGGCTGCTGGGATAGGCTCCAGCCCCCCGCGACCCTTAAATGGACTAAGCGGTAGAAGATGAATGAATGAATGAAATCTGAGGTGATGCCCCTGGGTACCCAAAAGGATAAACCTACAGTGCCCTCCCCATTTCCATTCACTTGGTCACCAGAAGGATTTGTTTAATTAGGAATCAAGATAACCCCCAAATTTGAAAATACATATAAAGGTAATTTTGTTCCACTTTTTGAGTGTATTAAGTCAGACTTGGAGAGATGGAAAACACTGCCTATCTCCTGGTTGGGCCATATTTCACTGCTGAAGATGAATGTGCTACCTACATTGCTCTATCCAATTCAAATGATCCCAATCATTTGAATTGGGTAGAGAGACTATAAAGATTTTAAATGGTTGGATGAGTTCCTTCATTTGGAATGGGAGAAAGCCACATCTGAAAATCCCCACACTGTGTCTCCCATCCTCAAAAGGAGGCCTTAATCTCCCGGATATAAGGAAATATCAACTTAGTGCTCACATACGTGCTGCAGCTGACTGGGTGCATGAACCTGCCTCCCTCTGGCTTAACATAGAGGTCTTCATGTCCAGATTTCTCCTGAAAAATTTGCTGTTTCTGAATAAACTAAAAAAAATGTAAAAATGTCTTGCGGTAATCCCCTTTCAATTCAGACTGCTAAGGCATGGCAAATTGTTAAAAAACTCCAAGGTAGGTCTCATTTGACCTCACTATTTACACTGCTGTGTAACAACCCTCTCTTCTCACCTGGTACCACTGATTATGGACTTAATATTTGGGCGACTAAAGGGATTTCTACCCTTTCAGATCTAATGGATGGGTCCTCTATGTTGTCATTTGACCAAATGGTAGATAACTATGGAATACAGAGACATGATTTTTTTTCGCTATTTACAGGTAAGAGATTTTGTTTGGAGAAAAACTTCACTGTTTTCGGATCAGTCAGTCTCTGACTTTGAAAAGCTGGTATTCCAGTCAAAACTTAAAATCTCTATAAAATTATCTTACAATTTACTAAAGGAAACAAACACTAATACCGCTCATCTAAGAGGGCTATGGGAGAAGGAATTAGGGATGGAAATTAACGATGACGATTGGGATAATGCATGGAAAAATGCTAACTCTTTAAGTGTGTATAATAGGGTAAAAGCCTTAGAATTTAAAATTCTACATCGTGCCCACATTTCACCCTCACAACTCCATAAATTTAATTCAGACCTTTCTCCGTTATGTCCCAAGTGTAAAACTGATATAGACACTCTTACTTATTGCTACTGGTTCTGCAGAAAATTACAATATTTTTGGAATGTGGTTAAATGTGAAATAGATAAAATATTTTCTGTTACTACCAATACAGTATGTAATCCATTGAACCTGTTGCTTGGAATAACAAACATCAATATTTCTGGAAAGTACCAAAGACAACTTTCCATGATACTTGCATTCTGTGCTCGGAAGTGTGTCCTTTTGAATTGGATCTCTGATAAAGCACCATCCAAGAACCAATGGCATCGAACTGTACTGGAGTATGTGTCCTTGGATTATTTAGCATGTAGGTTGCACAAGAGGGACGATGTGTTACACAAAATCTGGGAACCCTTTATGACGTATGCTGGATTGGACATTTCCTCTATCTTTTATAGAGGCCTAATCTGAACTCAAGCTTGTCTCACTGAGCTGTCTGTTTTATATATTAAGTCGGATTGTTCTGTTTTCCTTATTGTGTTTATTTTCCTTTTTTTTTCTTCTTCTTATATGTAAAATCTTATAACCATAATTTAGAAAAAAAAACAGCATTGTGAAAAGTCTTTTTAACATATTTGACAATGTTTTTCCATCTTTTCTTTGGCCTGTTGTTGAGACGGGCCTCCTGCAGAATCTCCAGCTTTCATACACCTGGAATTGACTTCTAATAAGATCTCTGCAGTTGCAGTGTCAGACTTTTGCAGAATGTCATCCAGCAGCGCAGCATATTCTTCTTCATAGATTTTGTGTCTAACAAGGCTCATCGTTCTTTCATTGTGACCTCTGATGACATGGTCAGTAGATTTCCTCATTGTGGTTTCAGATGTTGTTCCTGCTCAGAGAGGTTCAGTGGTTTTCTTATCCGAGAGCGCAGACCTGACAATATCTGTTACATCTTTGCCAGTCAGTCCACATCTTCGATGCTCTTATACCAGATGTCTACTGGGATGCTGATGACATCAGCAAGGCTCTCACACAGCGACTCTTTCAGGCTGGCAGTCACAATCTCCTCAGAGGTGTCCACATCATGTGGGGTCAAGGAGGTGCCAGTGCAGGGGGAGTGACTGCTTGCAGCATTAAGGCCACTTGGGGATACTGGGGATTTCAGGTCAGAGAAGATTTTGCAATAAGAATCTGTGTCTCTTCTGAACAACCTGTGGCCAAATTCCTCCACTGCTCCTCACTGAGCTGCTTGAAGAAATCTGGAAAAGCTCCAGAGTGTGTGTTTGGAGGATCTGTTTGATATTCATCATTAGTAGGAATGAATATGCGAGTGAGGACTTGATGTGTGCAATGTCTTCCATGTCTGATAATCAAATTAACTTGTGCTTTAACCTCTGATTTTAATGTCGTTTGACTTCAAAGGCATATCACATCATGAAATTCCATTCTTTTGTACTGTAAAGTTCATAGAATGTCTTGCAGACATTGCAAAGTGGGCATGAACAATTGATGGGTTGTTCTGAATTTATCAATCAATCAATCAATTTTTTTTATATAGCGCCAAATCACAACAAACAGTTGCCCCAAGGCGCTTTATATTGTAAGGCAAGGCCATACAATAATTATGTAAAACCCCAACGGTCAAAACGACCCCCTGTGAGCAAGCACTTGGCTACAGTGGGAAGGAAAAACTCCCTTTTAACAGGAAGAAACCTCCAGCAGAACCAGGCTCAGGGAGGGGCAGTCTTCTGCTGGGACTGGTTGGGGCTGAGGGAGAGAACCAGGAAAAAGACATGCTGTGGAGGGGAGCAGAGATCGATCACTAATGATTAAATGCAGAGTGGTGCATACAGAGCAAAAAGAGAAAGAAACAGTGCATCATGGGAACCCCCCAGTAGTCTACGTCTATAGCAGCATAACTAAGGGATGGTTCAGGGTCACCTGATCCAGCCCTAACTATAAGCTTTAGCAAAAAGGAAAGTTTTAAGCCTAATCTTAAAAGTAGAGAGGGTGTCTGTCTCCCTGATCTGAATTGGGAGCTGGTTCCACAGGAGAGGAGCCTGAAAGCTGAAGGCTCTGCCTCCCATTCTACTCTTACAAACCCTAGGAACTACAAGTAAGCCTGCAGTCTGAGAGCGAAGCGCTCTATTGGGGTGATATGGTACTACGAGGTCCCTAAGATAAGATGGGACCTGATTATTCAAAACCTTATAAGTAAGAAGAAGAATTTTAAATTCTATTCTAGAATTAACAGGAAGCCAATGAAGAGAGGCCAATATAGGTGAGATATGCTCTCTCCTTCTAGTCCCCGTCAGTACTCTAGCTGCAGCATTTTGAATTAACTGAAGGCTTTTTAGGGAACTTTTAGGACAACCTGATAATAATGAATTACAATAGTCCAGCCTAGAGGAAATAAATGCATGAATTAGTTTTTCAGCATCACTCTGAGACAAGACCTTTCTGATTTTAGAGATATTGCGTAAATGCAAAAAAAGCAGTCCTACATATTTGTTTAATATGCGCTTTGAATGACATATCCTGATCAAAAATGACTCCAAGATTTCTCACAGTATTACTAGAGGTCAGGGTAATGCCATCCAGAGTAAGGATCTGGTTAGACACCATGTTTCTAAGATTTGTGGGGCCAAGTACAATAACTTCAGTTTTATCTGAGTTTAAAAGCAGGAAATTAGAGGTCATCCATGTCTTTATGTCTGTAAGACAATCCTGCAGTTTAGCTAATTGGTGTGTGTCCTCTGGCTTCATGGATAGATAAAGCTGGGTATCATCTGCGTAACAATGAAAATTTAAGCAATACCGTCTAATAATACTGCCTAAGGGAAGCATATATAAAGTGAATAAAATTGGTCCTAGCACAGAACCTTGTGGAACTCCATAATTAACTTTAGTCTGTGAAGAAGATTCCCCATTTACATGAACAAATTGTAATCTATTAGACAAATATGATTCAAACCACCGCAGCGCAGTGCCTTTAATACCTATGGCATGCTCTAATCTCTGTAATAAAATGTTATGGTCAACAGTATCAAAAGCAGCACTGAGGTCTAACAGAACAAGCACAGAGATGAGTCCACTGTCCGAGGCCATAAGAAGATCATTTGTAACCTTCACTAATGCTGTTTCTGTACTATGATGAATTCAAAAACCTGACTGAAACTCTTCAAATAGACCATTCCTCTGCAGATGATCAGTTAGCTGTTTTACAACTACCCTTTCAAGAATTTTTGAGAGAAAAGGAAGGTTGGAGATTGGCCTATAATTAGCTAAGATAGCTGGGTCAAGTGATGGCTTTTTAAGTAATGGTTTAATTACTGCCACCTTAAAAGCTTGTGGTACATAGCCAACTAACAAAGATAGATTGATCATATTTAAGATCGAAGCATTAAATAATGGTAGGGCTTCCTTGAGCAGCCTGGTAGGAATGGGGTCTAATAAACATGTTGATGGTTTGGATGAAGTAACTAATGAAAATAACTCAGACAGAACAATCGGAGAGAAAGAGTCTAACCAAATACCGGCATCACTGAAAGCAGCCAAAGATAACGATACGTCTTTGGGATGGTTATGAGTAATTTTTTCTCTAATAGTTAAAATTTTGTTAGCAAAGAAAGTCATGAAGTCATTACTAGTTAAAGTTAATGGAATACTCAGCTCAATAGAGCTCTGACTCTTTGTCAGCCTGGCTACAGTGCTGAAAAGAAACCTGGGGTTGTTCTTATTTTCTTCAATTAGTGATGAGTAGAAAGATGTCCTAGCTTTACGGAGGGCTTTTTTATAGAGCAACAGACTCTTTTTCCAGGCTAAGTGAAGATCTTCTAAATTAGTGAGACGCCATTTCCTCTCCAACTTACGGGTTATCTGCTTTAAGCTACGAGTTTGTGAGTTATACCACGGAGTCAGACACTTCTGATTTAAAGCTCTCTTTTTCAGAGGAGCTACAGCATCCAAAGTTGTCTTCAATGAGGGTGTAAAACTATTGACGAGATACTCTATCTCCCTTACAGAGTTTAGGTAGCTACTCTGCACTGTGTTGTTATATGGCATTAGAGAACATAAAGAAGGAATCATATCCTTAAACCTAGTTACAGCGCTTTCTGAAAGACTTCTAGTGTAATGAAACTTATTCCCTACTGCTGGGTAGTCCATCAGAGTAAATGTAAATGTTATTAAGAAATGATCAGACAGAAGGGAGTTTTCAGGGAATACTGTTAAGTCTTCTATTTCCATACCATAAGTCAGAACAAGATCTAAGATATGATTAAAGTGGTGGGTGGACTCATTTACTTTTTGAGCAAAGCCAATAGAGTCTAATAATAGATTAAATGCAGTGTTGAGGCTGTCATTCTCAGCATCTGTGTGGATGTTAAAATCGCCCACTATAATTATCTTATCTGAGCTAAGCACTAAGTCAGACAAAAGGTCTGAAAATTCACAGAGAAACTCACAGTAACGACCAGGTGGACGATAGATAATAACAAATAAAACTGGTTTTTGGGACTTCCAATTTGGATGGACAAGACTAAGAGACAAGCTTTCAAATGAATTAAAGCTCTGTCTGGGTTTTTGATTAATTAATAAGCTGGAATGGAAGATTGCTGCTAATCCTCCGCCCCGGCCCGTGCTACGAGCATTCTGACAGTTAGTGTGACTCGGGGGTGTTGACTCATTTAAACTAACATATTCATCCTGCTGTAACCAGGTTTCTGTTAGGCAGAATAAATCAATATGTTGATCAATTATTATATCATTTACCAACAGGGACTTAGAAGAGAGAGACCTAATGTTTAATAGACCACATTTAACTGTTTTAGTCTGTGGTGCAGTTGAAGGTGCTATATTATTTTTTCTTTTTGAATTTTTATGCTTAAATAGATTTTTGCTGGTTATTGGTAGTCTGGGAGCAGGCACCGTCTCTACGGGGATGGGGTAATGAGGGGATGGCAGGGGGAGAGAAGCTGCAGAGAGGTGTGTAAGACTACAACTCTGCTTCCTGGTCCCAACCCTGGATAGTCACGGTTTGGAGGATTTAAGAAAATTGGCCAGATTTCTAGAAATGAGAGCTGCTCCATCCAAAGTGGGATGGATGCCGTCTCTCTTAACAAGACCAGGTTTTCCCCAGAAGCTTTGCCAATTATCTATGAAGCCCACCTCATTTTTTGGACACCACTCAGACAGCCAGCAATTCAAGGAGAACATGCGGCTAAACATGTCACTCCCGGTCTGATTGGGGAGGGGCCCAGAGAAAACTACAGAGTCCGACATTGTTTTTGCAAAGTTACACACCGATTTAATGTTAATTTTAGTGACCTCCGATTGGCGTAACCGGGTGTCATTACTGCCGACGTGAATTACAATCTTACCAAATTTACGCTTAGCCTTAGCCAGCAGTTTCAAATTTCCTTCAATGTCGCCTGCTCTGGCCCCCGGAAGACAATTGACTATGGTTGCTGGTGTCGCTAACTTCACATTTCTCAAAACAGAGTCGCCAATAACCAGAGTTTGATCCTCGGCGGGTGTGTCGTCGAGTGGGGAAAAACGGTTAGAGATGTGAATGGGTTGGCGGTGTACACGGGGCTTCTGTTTAGGGCTACGCTTCCTCCTCACAGTCACCCAGTCAGCCTGCTTTCCCGGCTGCTCGGGATCTGCCAGGGGGGAACTAACGGCGGCTAAGCTACCTTGGTCCGCACCGACTACAGGGGCCTGGCTAACTGTAGAATTTTCCACGGTGCGGAGCCGAGTCTCCAATTCGCCCAGCCTGGCCTCCAAAGCTACGAATAAGCTACACTTATTACAAGTACCGTTACTGCTAAAGGAGGCCGAGGAATAACTAAACATTTCACACCCAGAGCAGAAAAGTGCGGGAGAGACAGGAGAAGCCGCCATGCTAAATCGGCTAAGAGCTAGTAGCTACGCTAAGCTAGCGGATTCCTAAAAACACGCAAAGTGAATAATGTGTAAATAATTTAGAGGTGATTCAGCAGAAGGAGTGCTTTAGTTAAGGCACGTAAAGATTACACTGGGAAACAAATCGTAATCTAGATAACTAGATCAATCTAACTGCGCAGAGTAAACAGCTAACAGATACAGAAAAACACCGCTGTGCTCCGGAACAGGAAGTGATACTATACCGCAGTGAGAGCCAACCACCAGTAGAGGCCTAAACAGGCGCCTCTCAGCTGAACGCCAGAGAAAGGCGGCTGCCAGAGAATTTATAACATCACAAGTCCCACTGGGAGTGAAACACAAGCATAACTGATAAAACAGTTCATCTGATCTAAAGTTTGTTCAGAACACAGAGTCAATAGATAAACGTGGACAATAAAGCATTGACTTGTTGCGGAAGCTGAACTCTTACTGTTTCGGAAGGCATCCTATCTTGTTTTTATTCTTTTATTTAAAGTCTTTTAACATTTTCTTTTATCTGCTGGTTCCATGGATTATCGGAGAGGAACTCCCTGAACTAGATTGTAAAAGTCTGCTCTAAGATTATTGGAGTCCAGCTGAGGGACCTGAGCTCTCTCTGGGAGAAACGTGTGGTCCAGAAAGCCAGAGGAATCACTGATCAACCTGGACACTTTCCTCTGACTTTTCTCTCATGCCCCCCGGGCAGTGCTATTATGCACCCCCAAGGAAAACAAACAGATACTCCAACTCATTTGTTCCGTGAGCTATCAGGCAGGCTAATTGGTGGGAAGTAACCTGAGGCTGATTGTGGCCTGCGCTGAATTTGGACTCTAAGGAGTGTTTTACAGTCAAACTTACTGTATTTATTTATTGCTGATCCTGCTAATCTGTGGGTACTGATGGGTGAGGGCAGTTTGTATGCTGCTATGGAAGTCTTGTATGTATTTTTTTTGTTGTTGTTGTTGTTCTCCAATTATTTAGACGGTTCAATAAGGTGGGTAACTGAACTGAATTGCCCCATATTAATAAAGTTGTCTGATTCTGATTTTTTTTTTTTATTTCCAAATATTGTAACTGGATTGCCTTCCACATAAGGATGACACCATTAGCCATTGAGGTTCAGGAGCCAAAGGTCAAGGTCACAGTGTGAGGTCTAATTTTTGGCCCAGTGCAAATTGATAGAATGAAAATTTTCAAAGGCTTGTAACTTATGAATCAGAGATGATACACCAATCATTAATATTAGACATGAATAAGAAGTCATATTTGGCCTTTCCAAATATATCGTATTTGACTTTGCGCATCACATTCAAGGTTACCCAAACTTTGATTGGTTATGGTGGCTATGGTGACATGTACACAAATAGTTACTATTAGACATGAAAGAATTCACATGAACTTTCAAAATAACCAATTGCATTTGACCGTGATTGAACTTGAAGGTCACATCAAAGTTACTCAAGCTTTGGTATGTGGGCTGATAATCTTTTAACCTTGTGTGACCTTGAACATATTCATGGTCCGCACCAGGTTGCTGTGATGAAGATTATCATCCCTTCCCCTGACAGAGAAGCCCAATGGCAGCAGGCTTTGCATTCACTGCTGTCCCTATCTAGTTTACATTCCTTGACATGTTTGAGGTACAATTCCTGCATGTGCTTGTGTAAGAAAGCATTAGATTTATTTATTTATTTATTGTTTGTTTGTTTTTGCTCAGGAAATAGTCCAAAAATAAGTTGATGAAGGACTTGCAGTATGAGTTTCCAGGTAAGCGCAGTGATCACTTTTCTTGTTGTAGTCTTTAGTTCCACTCATGCTGAACTTAAATCACTGTGCATGTCTGTGTATCAGGTTGACTTTCTGCTGAAAAACGAAGTGAAGCTCCTGTTGCTGGCTCTACCTCAACACGACAAACTAACAAGTGAACCCACGAGTGAACTAAAGAATGAACCCAAAATATCAGATCTCTGTTTGTATGATTTAAAATATACTGTTTCCAAAATACACAGTGCGTGCATAATACTGCCTGTTTGTGTCATTTGTGTTGTCCAAGTCCTCCCAGCTGTAAATGGGTACCAGCCCTGGTTGAGGAAGTAATCTGTTGTGGACTGGCATCCTGTCCCAGCAGGAGTCATACAGTTGTGCTCAAAGGTTTACGTACCCTGGCAGAATTTTAGATTTTTATTTTTTATTTTTTGCCATTTTTCAGAGAATATGAATGACAACACAACAGGCTGATGAGTGCAATTTTTCCTTCAGTATTTTCTGATAACATGCTGCATTCATACTGCCATCATTTTTGACCAAGTTTCCTGTGCCGTTGTAGCTCAAACATCCCCAAAACATCAGCGATTCACCTCCGTGCTTCACAGTAGGAAGGGTGTACCTTTCATCATCAGCCTTGTTGACTCCTCTCCAAATGTCATGTTTATGGTTGTGGCCAAAACATACAATTTTTGTCTCATCACTCCAAATGAGTTTGTTCTCTGTGGTGTTTGGCGTATTGTAAGTAGGATACATTTTGGCATTTGCGTAGTAATGGCTTTCTTCTGGCGACTCGACCACACAGCCCATTTTTCTTCAAGTGCCTCCTTATTGTGCATCTTGAAACAGCCACACCACTCTTGTCCTGTGTTTCAGCTGAAGCTATTTGGGTTTTTCTTTGCATCCTGAAAAATTTCCTGGCGGCAGTTGCAGAAATTTTGCGTGGGTTTCCTAACCCTACCTGACCATGATTTGGCTCCACCAGAATCCCACATTTTCCTCTCTGTAATTAGAGTTTGAACACTGCTAATTGGCATTCTCAGTTCCTTGGGTTTCATTTTATATCCCTTTACTGTTTTATACAGTTCGGTTACCTTTTCTTTGACAGTTCTTTTGCTTTCACTATGACTCAGAGACCAGAAATGTCAGGGCAGCACTGGATGAAAGATGTACAGTAGTGTTCAGAGTAATAGTAGTGCTATGTGACTAAAAAGATTAATCCAGATTTTGAGTATATTTCTTATTGTTACATGGGAAACAAGGTACCAGTAGATTCAGTAGATTCTCACAAATCCAACAAGACCAAGCATTCATGATATGCACACTCTTAAGGCTATGAAATTGGGCTATTAGTAAAAAAAAAAAGTAGAAAAGGGGCTGTTCACAATAATAGTAGTGTGGCATTCAGTCAGTGAGTTTGTCTTTTGTGGAACAAACAGGTGTGAATCAGGTGTCCCCTATTTAAGGATGAAGCCAGCACCTGTTGAACATGCTTTTCTCTTTGAAAGCCTGAGGAAAATGGGACGTTCAAGACATTGTTCAGAAGAACAGCGTAGTTTGATTAAAAAGTTGATTGGAGAGGGGAAAACTTATACGCAGGTGCAAAACATTCTAGGCTGTTCATCTACGATGATCTCCAATGTTTTAAAATGGACAAAAAAAAAACAGACGCTTGGAAGAAAATGGAAAACAACCATCAAAATGGATAGAAGAATAACCAGAATGGCAAAGGCTCACCCATTGATCAGCTCCAGCATGATCAAAGACAGTCTGGAGTTACCTGTAAGTGCTGTGACAGTTAGAAGATGCCTGTGTGAAGCTAATTTATTTGCAAGAATCCCCTGCAAAGTCCTTCTGTTAAATAAAAGACATGCAGAAGAGTTTACAATTTGCCAAAGAACACATCAACTGGCCTAAAGAGAAATGGAGGAATATTTTGTGGACTGATGAGAGTAAAATTATTCTTTTTGGGTCCAAGGGCCACAGACAGTTTGTGAGACGATGCCCAGACTCTGAATTCAAGCCACAGTTCACAGTGAAGACAGTGAAGCATGGTGGTGCAAGCATCATGATATGGGCATGTTTCTCCTACTATGGTGTTGGGCCTATATATCGCATACCAGGTATCATGGATCAGTTTGGATATGTCAGAATACTTGAAGAGGTCATGTTGCCTTATGCTGAAGAGGACATGTCCTTGAAATGGGTGTTTCAACAAGACAATGACCCCAAGCACACTAGTAAACGAGCAAAATCTTGGTTCCAAACCAACAACATTAATGCCTCGCAGATGTGAAGAAATCATGAAAAACTGTGGTTCTACAACTAATACTAGTTTAGTGAGTCACAGGATTCCTAAAAAAGCAGTTTGAACATAATAGTTTTGAGTTTGTAGCATCAACAGCAGATGCTACTGTTATTGTGAACACCCCCTTTTCTACGTTTTTTTTTTTTTTACTAATATCATGGGACCCAATTTCATAGCCTTAAGAGTGTGCGTATCATGAATGCTTGGTCTTGTTGGATTTGTGAGAATCTACTGAATCTACTGGTACCTTGTTTCCCATGTAACAATAAGAAATATACAGTGGTCCCTCGCTATATCGTGGTTCACCTTTCGCGGCCTCGCAGTTTTGCGGATTTTTTTTTTTTTTTTAGTGCAATTTTGCATGCTTCTTCTTTTGCGCGTTGTGTTCTGCGCCCTCATCAGGCAGGCCGGTCGGCATCACCGCGATTGCTCTCACTGCCTCCGGTGGACTTACCGAGTCTGCAGGCTCAGTAAGCACTGCAGCGGGCCACTCACACCGCCCCACTGTCTGCTGTGTGGAGTTGCCGCCAAAATCTGGCAATAGGTCCAGAGACTATGCTCGCTGTTTTGATGCAGAGCGCTCCAGCAGCCCGCAAGGATAGAATTCAGCATCACTGCATGCACAGCTGCAGAGCTCCGTGGCCACTGAGAGAAGTTTGTTTCTATTTCATTCCTCCTGACCGCCAGAGGGCAGTGCTTTAGCACCTGGATAACTACATGTGCACAGCACAGAGGTCGAGAATATATACCAACAAAGTCACGCCATTGGATGTGACCTGGGTGATGTCACTGGTTGTCTTTATATACCAGACACACCCAGCACTCGCTTCTTTTCTACATTCTCGCATTCTTAGAGGTTGAGAACACATTTAGCTGCGATTGCCGCTCTCGCTTGTAGCCTCGCAACCCACCTTCGGTTGGAGCTACGTGCACTGCACACGTCCTCCAGAGGCTGCGAGATACGGCTTCACCGTTTTTTGTATTCTTTGACTGATGCCTGTCGTGAGTACACCTTCCTAAACGCTGGGTGCGCGCCTTTGCCGCTGCCCTGCTGGGTATTTTCCTCTGTGCACATTAGCTGTGTTGTTTCGATGAAAGCTGGCTATTTGGTTAGTTGTGTCACTAACCCCGTTAACTACGTGGTAGTGTGTGTATCAGAACCAGTATAGTGTACTGTGTTGGGCTTGCTGTGAGTGTTTTCCACTCCTTGAAGTACTTCATCTGCACTGCTGCCATTTTGCTAAGTTTAACAGCTTCGCTAGCAGCTGGTGTTGTCGTTGCTCTAAGTGACTTAGCACTTGGGCTGTGAGTTTTTCGGCTATGTGCATCATGTTACTACTGTGGCTGTGAGTGTTTCACGCTCCGGGCCTTGTATTACCTTTAACACTGTGAGTGTTTCACGCTCCATGCCTCGTGCCGAGTCTGCGGGTGGAGTGCTTCACGCATCGTGCCTCGTGTCGAGTCGACGGCTGTGAGTGCTTCACGCTCTGTGCCTCTTGTCAAGTCGACGGCTGGAGTGCTTCACGCTCAGTGCCTCGTGTCAAGTTGACGGCTGTGAGTACTTCACGCTCCGTGCCTCGTGTTACTATTTACACTGCGTGTGATTTACGCTTTGTCTTTCCATCTGTAACCGTCAGGGCTTGCGTTAGCCATCTGCACGCAGTCCACAATGTTGACAGGGCCTTTTGTTGCATGGCTGTAGTACCTGGTTGGCCCCATTGAGCCCAGATGATGGACATATGTTTTGCCCCTCGTGTCTTGGGATCGGACACCTGAGGGAAGCCCTGACTGGCGATGCCTGCCTTAATTGTGCCAGCATGCCACTGACAGAGAGATCTGCTAGACTTGCGGCATTGGAAAGTGGAATATCTAATGCGACTTTGGCCTCCAGCCCCAGGAATGAACCAAAGCGCCGTAAATGCCCACATGCAGGAGCCCCTTCTGCTAAGAAGGTTACTCCTGACCATGCTTTGGCTGAAAAGGTCGAAACGTTGACTTCTGAGTTTGCTCAGATTAAGTCCTTGCTTCTGAATCTACAGCCTAGGGATGCAGTGACAGTTCTTGTTGTCCCTAATGAGGCTGATCAGACCAATGTAGTTCCTCAGCAGGAGGAAGATGTCGTGTCTATTGCTGCGACTGATTCCTTGTACATGAGAAGTGATATAAATTGTGTGGAGGATGAGGATGAGAGGGGTCTTTCTCCAAGCCATTCATTAGTGGGCTCTCACACCTCTGAGGCAGAGTCCCTGCCGCAAACCGGACCTGGACTATCCTTTGTCAAGCAAGCTGTTCAGTTGGCTTTATCCAGGCTTGGGGTCGACAATCCCCCTGTGGAAACCACCACTTCAAGTGCCTTTTTCAAAGTCACTCCGAAGCCTGAGTTCAACGTTCCAGTTTCACAACCATATATCGAGGAGCTCCACCGATGTTGGGTGGACCCCAAATCATTGACCCATCTATCGCAGGACTGCAGAGCCCTTAGCTCTATGTGTGATTTGGCGCAGTATGGTCTGAACCGTATGCCCGCCGTTGACAGCATTATTGCAAACCTGGTTGTGGCTGCAGCTGATGCTGCTCGGCCGGATGCCCGCTGCCCACGACCTCAGTGTAGGGTCACTGATGACCTCCTCACCAAAAGCTATGACATAGCTGCTCGCATCGGTCGCCTAGGCAACTCACTGTCCCATTTAGCCCTTTGAGGGAGGCAGAGGTTGATGATGCTACGCAAAGTCTTAGTGATGCCTCACTCCAAACCTTTGCTTATATGTCCAGAGAGCTTGGCAGACTGATGTCAACCCTTAGCATCACTAGATGTCCGGTGTGGCTTGCGCAGTCTCCCCTGTCCCAATCTTGCAGAGGCACACTCCGTTCGCTGCTGGTACTTCCAGGCCAAGTATTTGGACCTGCGGCCCAACAAACTTTGGAGCGTGCTGTTGAGGCTAGTAAATCTCAGCAACAGTTTGTTGACCTACACCGGTCTTCCAGACCTCAGCCAGTCAGACGTACTATAGCTTTTCACTCTACATCCAGGCTCCTGCCGACTCCCAGAGCTGCACTTGCTTTCGCAATTGAGGGCCAGCTCTCCCAGCGGCCTTCCTTTTGGGAGCCTACGGGCAGACCCCCGAGAACTGAACGGTTTCACAGAGCTTCCAGTAATCACGCCCAGAGGTCCTCAGGGATGCGAGGCAGAGGTGGTCGGGTCTGACTGCCAACGTTTGGCCCCCAGCCGTTTTTCACGAAGTCAACTCAGCCACTGGGAGGCTCAAGTTCAAGACCCATGGGTCATTTCAACCTTGTTCGAAGGTTACAGAATTCAGTTCAGATGTCGTCCTCCAAAGTTCAGTGGGGTGAGGATGGCTGTTGTTTCCGACTCGGTGCAATCTGCCGCCCTACAATGGGAGATTTTGGAACTACTGGAGAAGGGGGCCATAGAGCCAGTTCACAGTTCAGACCAGCTCAGGGGGTTGTATTCAAGCAGTTCATCTGCCCGGCGTACAGAACAGTGCTGCGGATTTACTCTCCAGACAGAAACCACCACCAGGAGAGTGGAGACTGAACCCGATTGTGGTCCAAATGGTCTGGCAGAAGTATGGTGTAGCAAAAGTGGACCTTTTCACTTCAAGCACCTCGACATATTGCCCACGGCGGTACTCCCTCTCGGAACCAGACAGCCCGCTGGGGCAGGATGCATTGGCTCACCCGTGGCCGGATTGCCTCCTTTATGCCTTCCCTCCTCTCCCGCTGCTGATGTTGACACTGCACAGGATAGATCAGAGCAGCCACAGGATGCTGCTGGTTGCTCCATTCTGGCCGGGGAGGATTTGGTTTCCCATGCTTTACAAACTCCTCGAGGGGGAACCTTGGGCTCTCCCAGAGAGGAAGGATTTGTTGTCACAGCTACAGGGGAGGATTTGGCACCCTCGCCCAGAACGCCTTCAACTGTATGTGTGGCCATTGAGGGGCCAGACTCCTTGTTAAGTTCTTGTGACCAGGCTGATGTTCAGACTATCCTTAATTCACGTGCTGCTTCTACCAGGGCTTTGTATGCAAACAGATGGAAGCTGTTTGCGTGGTGGTGTGGGAACCAAAAGTTAGACCCAGAGCGTTGCCCTGTGCCTATTCTCCTCAAATATTTACAAGAACTGCTGGAGAAAGGACTTTCTGTCGCTACCTTGAAGGTTTATGTTGCTGCAATCTCTGCCCGGCACGTCTACGTTGATGGCCGGTCAGTGGGTTCACACCTAACAAGTGTGTCGTTTTTTGAAAGGTGCTCTACGTTTGCAGCCTCCAAGGCTTGCACGCATACCTTCATGGGACCTTCCTCTAGTCCTGGAGGGTTTAAGCTTATCCCCTTTCAAACCAATTGAAAGTACTGATCTTAAATGGGTGTCAGTGAAGACTGCCTTTCTACTTGCACTGTCTTTGGCTAAGCGGGTGGGAGAGCTCCATGCCCTATCAGTCGCTGGGGACTGTTTGCGATGGAATTCTGACGGATCTGGGGTTACGCTGTGGCCTAATCCGTCCTTTTTACCCAAGAGAATTTCAACCTTTCATGTTAACCAGCCAGTTTCCTTGGCTGTGTGTGCCCCGCATTCTGATCCAGGATTATCTGTTTCAGGTTCCCTGTGTCCTGTCCGAATGTTGAAGCAGTACATTAATGCGACTGCCGGGATCTGGAAAACGGATGCCCTGTTTGTGTGTTACGGTGATCACAAAAGAGGCTGTGCCGTCTCAAACCAGCGACTCTCCCATTGGGTCGTGGATGCCATTTGACAAGTATACAAGTTCAGAGGTCTTCAGCCTCCTAAGGCTACGTGCCATTCCACCAGAGGGGTGTCCACCTCCTGGGCTGCACTGAGAGGTGTCCCTTTGAGTGATATTTGTGCTGCTGCTACGTGGGCTTCATCCTGTACCTTCGCCCGCTATTACAGACTGAATGTGGCTGCTCCTCCTGTGGTGACTTCGGTGGTGTTGTCTGCCTCCACTCCCCACTGCTGATACGAGGTGAGTGTGACTCTTTGTGACCTTGTTAGTATTAAGTCATCCAGGTGCTAAAGCACCGCCCTCTGGCGGCCAGGAGGAATGAAATAGAACAAGACTTACAAATGTAACTACAGTTCTATGAATTCCGGATGACCGCCAGAGTTGCTTGTCACTCAGAGTCTTGCGAGTTCATTCCGAAAAGAAGGGAGTGCTGGGTGCTTGTGGTATATAAAGACAACCAGTGACGTCACCCAGGTCACATCCAATGGTGTGATTTGTTGGTATATATTCTCAACCTCTGTGCTGCGCACATGTAGTTATCCAGGTGCTAAAGCACCGCCCTCTGGCGGTCATCTGGAATTCATAGAACCGTAGTTACATTCGTAACGCTCGATCTTTTTAATGACTTGGATTCTTTGCGGGTCCCGCATCCGTCCCGCAACACCGGAGGCAGTGAGCGAAGAAACAGCATGTGCATTGTGTTCTGCGTGTGTCTGTTTATAAGAATCTACTTGCCCAGAAGAAACAATAGCGCCAACAACTACCCATAACTGTGTTCTTCACTTGGAAAAAGACACCTGCACCGAGGTTTGATACTGGTCAGTCACTATTAATAATTTCTTATGTGTCCAACCTCGTAGGTTGAAAGTTAAAATTAAATTCGTTAGTTCTAAAAGCCATCATAATTATTTATAGGAAAACGTTCTATTTTTATTTCTCAAACAAATGTTTGGGCCTGAAAACAGGTTTCATTGGTTTCATTCTATAATACTGGACTTATTTTTCTACTAAGGTTTGAACATTGAGAGTGTTTACACAGGAGAGAAAAGTGAGAAAATGTTAATGCCTGTTTGAGAAACGTGTATAAAATGTTATTTTTTACAGCCTTAAATCATCTATAATAATTGTAAAAAATAACGCTGTCTACTTCGCGGATTTCGCCTATCGCGGGCTATTTTTAGAACGTAACTCCCGCGATAAACGAGGGACCACTGTACTCAAAACCTGGATTAATCTTTTTAGTCACATAGCACTACTATTATTCTGAATACTACTGTAAGGGTCTGTCAGGAGCCCAGAAACTCATTGACCTTTTATACACACACGCTGATTACAAGTAAACAGATCACAGGTGAGGATGGTTAAGCTTTTGTAGTCATTCAAACCCATTTGTGTCAACTTGTGTGGATGTTGTCAGGTAAAAATCACCAGGGTATGTAAACTTTTGATCAGGGTCATTTGGGTAGTTTCTGTTGTCATTATAATTTAAAAGAGTAAACACAGTTGTTTGACAATAAATGGCTTCACACAACCACTAACCATGAGTGGAAAAAAAACCTTTTTTGTTGTCATTCATATTCTCTGAAAAATGGCCCCCAAAAAAATCAACTGTGTGATTACACACACAGATGTTTGGTCAAGATGAATGTTGACGATGCAGACTGTCAGAAGAGTTATGGAGTAAATGCGGCTTCACTGTTGACTGATGTTTGTTAGCAACAACAAAAAAAAAACTAATAGAGACAGAGGGGCTTGATGTCGGTTTGCATTAAGGTAACCACATTAACCCCCAACACTGAGGGATAACTTAGCCTTCAGAGAAAATGAATCCATGTACAACACTACTTGTCACAAATATAAAAATGTTGGCCTCCATAAAAATGAATTACAATACATGACAACACAAATTCTGCAGCTGTTTATGGGGGTGGGGTGGGGGTGTTAGGCAGCAGCCTGAAATCAGTCCAGTTATTCCAATCTCAACAGCTATTTTCAACAGCTGATTTCCTCATGCTGGAGTTTCAAACAGAGAGGAGGAACATATGGGCCAGATCCGATTTCTCATTGAATATTCCCGTCGTGAATCGAGCCCTGCTGCACTGAGTGATCGTGGTTCCCTGCTGTATCAATAATACAGGAGGAAGTTATTGTCCCTGTGTAGGCCACAGTATCATACAGCTAAAGCAAAAGGAGGGAGGAGCGGCGCTTTCACTCAGTCCTCTAGAGTTTCAGAGCTCGTAGACAGCGGTGTGAGACAGCGAAACGGCTTCTGCGACATTTCACAGGGCTGAATTGGGACCGATGAGAAGTGTGTCTAAACAGTGACAGCCTGCACAGTCTTGCCCACCTGGCCTAGTTGGTAAGACTACACCCCCATAGATCCAGTACCACAAGCCGAGTGGCAGCTCAATAGCGGATTAGCCAGTGGGAGACATCAGACGTTTGCAGGTCCATTGTGTCATTAACATGATCCAGATTTTCACTTTGTGTCAGCACCTAGCTGAGTACTGTGACCTTCCTGTGACCTCATAATGGTCCAGAAACTCTGAACCAAGCCAAAGAGCAGCGCTTGCTTTCTGATGTGATGTAACGGCCAGGTAGACACGTGAACCCAGCCTGTTTTTAATAATTGCTTAACCACACTTCTTACATTATCAAAAGATGGACATCACGATAACTTGAAATATGACACCAAGCGTCAACCTAAAACCCCAGAGACAAAAGAAGAAGTGCACAGGTGAAAGTACGCAGCGAGAGCCGGTGAGCACAGTGGGAGGGGTGAGGAAGAGAAGAGAGGAGTGATGATGAAATGGATGGAAAGAGGTCAGCTTTGAGCGCATTTATCTCAAGTCGAGTGATGCTGCAAACACCTGGAAAGGATTATCAAAAGACTGAGAGGAATGAAATGTGGTGATCGGTAAGATTTTACTGCTTTTCATTGCTGTGAATAATCACTGATATTTAAAAGTAGCACAGCTCAACACAAACATAGATACAGGATGTTCTTTGGTAGTATTTGGAGTTTGAAGATGGAGTTCACAATCACAATTCATTTGTAGATCTGGGGTGGATGGGATTGCAACTGAGCTTTTGGTTAGTGAGCAAAGGTGTGATAAGATACTGATGAATGCTGGTGCATGCAGAATTAGAAGATTTCCAGTGTTTAAGATAAAAAATTGAGTATTAAAGGTATTGACTAGGGCAGGGGTTAAGTGTGGTTGTTTCCCATGTGAAAGGTTCCCCCCGTTCAAATCCACCCCCGTCCTTTCTCCATACAATATGGAGTTGTGTCATTTAAGTTTTACAAAATATTGTAAAACTTGTACCAAATCAACATGCAGATCCATCTCAGATCTGCTGTAGGGACCCCAAGTGAAAAGAAGGGACAAGCCAAAGTGACATCCTTTAAAAATGATGACTAGAGAGTCAGTATTTAGCTCCTTAGAATGCAGGAAAAAGGCTGTAGATTTTTTTTAAATGTTCTTAACTCCCCTCAGTAGGGTTGTGCCTTCAACACCCCCATTCAAATCACAACCCCCCCCCACCCCTTCACGTGATGCTAGATCTGCCCGTGTAATATATATACGAGGTCTGTCCATAAAATATCGTACCTTTTTATTTTTTTTTAAACTATATGGATTTGATTCATATGTTTTCACGTCAGACAAGCTTGAACCCTCGTGCGCATGCGTGAGTTTTTCCACGCCTGTCGGTGTCGTCATTCGCCTGTGAGCACGCCTTGTGGAAGGAGTGGTCCCGCCCTGTCGTCGGATTTTCATTGTCTGGAAATGACGGAATGATTTTGGTTTTTTTTCCATCAGAATTTTTTCAGAAGCTGTTAGAGACTGGCACCTGGAAACCATTCGAAAAATTTATCTGGCTTTCGCTGAAAATTTTACGGGCTTCACAGAGAATAAGGACTGTAACTACAGCTTTAAGGATGGCCCACAATGGCGCTCGGCGCGCCGCGCTCCGAGCCACGACAACAGGCACGAACCACCGGATAATTTCTAAACGGATGGCTGTGTTGTGTGGGCCGCTGAAGAGGAGGTACTGCTGGCCCACCACCACCAGATGGCGCCCTGCTTGGAGTGTGGGCTTCAAACACGAGAGGGCGCCGGAGCCACTGGGAGTGACAGCTGTCACTCTTCATCAGCACCAGCTGTCACTCAGTCAACTCATCACCATCTCCATAAAGGCCGGACTGCGACTCCACCTCCTCGCCGAGAAATCAGCTACCAATCAGGTAATTTCTCTGCTACACTTAACGCTGACTAATAGTCTGAACTTCTTTGCAGCCGTTTTCCTGTGGTGTTGCCTTATCTGTGGGATTGGCGTTTGGTGTGATCAGCGACGGCTTCGCCTCACACCCCAAACCAGATAAGTGGTTAAACAGGAGCTGCACGAGTGTGTGATTGGAGATGGAGGTGCTCCCTCCTAACTAAACACAGACTGTGGGATTACTGAGTGTGCAAACTCACACTCATCAGTACTGTCTCTGTTCTCTGCCAGCAGTACCGGGTCTGACTGCTGAAGACAGTGGCCACCTGGGGCGCAGGGCTTGGCGGCTCCGGTATTCTTCAGATCCGTTGGTGGTGGAAGCTGTGTGGGATCCGGCTCTTCTCTCGCCAGACGTCTTCTATCGTCGAGCCTGCCCACATGTCACCTTGTGTATAATTGACATTCCACCATATTGTTATTGTCTGTACTTCGTTGTGCAATTCACAACATTAAATTGTTACTTTTTGGCTTATCCATTGTCCGTTCATTAACGCCCCCTGTTGTGGGTCCGTGTCACGACACTTTCACAACAGGATTTCTCGGCCAGCATCATGGATCCCGAGGGGCGTCAACCATCGTTTGAACAGCCAATGGAAGAGCGAGGTGCACAGGCGCCAGCAGGAGGCGTGTTAGGTGAGCTGCAGCACATCTTAACCGCTTTTACTGCTCGGTTGGACTTAGTTACCGAGCAGAGCATTATTCTCAATCGTAGGATGGAGGCTCTCACCGCCCAGGTGGAAGCGCACGCTCAGGGTGCTGCTGCAGCACCTCCTCCTGCAGACCGAATGCCAGAGACAGACATTCCACTGGTCGTTCAGCGAACCCCCCCACCATCCCCTGAAGCATACATAAGCCCTCCGGAGCCGTACGGAAGCTGTGTGGAGACGTGCGCGGACTTCTTGATGCAGTGCTCGCTCGTCTTTTCACAGTGTCCCGTCATGTACGCGTCAGACGCTAGCTGGGTGGCTTACGTTATAAATTTGCTTCGAGGAGAGGCACGCGCCTGGGCTACGGCGCTCTGGGAGCAGAATTCACGGCTCCTAACAATTTACACTGAGTTTGTGAGGGAGTTCCGACAGGTGTTCAACCACCCTCATAGAGGCGAGACCGCTTCAAGTGTGCTGCTGTCGATACGACAGGGGTGTCGGAGCGCAGCGAAGTATGCAGTCGACTTCTGCATCGCAGCAGCGCGAGCCGGCTGGAATGCTGTTGCGCTCCGCGCCGCCTTTGTAAACGGACTGTCTCTGGTCCTTAAGGAGCACCTGGTGACGAAGGACGAGCCGCGGGATTTAGATGGGCTTATCGACCTGGTTAACGATTAACAGAACACCCACGGGAGCGAGACGAAGGGCGTGGTCAGGCACAAGCCATCCCTCTTCCTCCCGGGTCCGAAAGGGAGCCGTCTTCCCCACGCTCCACAGCCAGGGCTCTCCACGTGACGACAGCTCCCCCTGCTGACGTTGCTATGGAAACGAGCAGGGCCAAACAGCGATCAGATCAGAGACAAAGGAGGCTGATCCGTGGAGAGTGTTTTCTCTGCAGCTCAACCGAGCACACACAGAGAGAATGCCCCAAACGGTCAAAACAGCAGCACTCGTCCTTAGAGACTGGGCTAAGGGTGGGTCACAACACCCACGCGGGGAGACCCCGACAATCTGCACGTATCCCAGTCATGATCCTGAGTGGGGATCTAACCCTTCACGCCCCAGCACTGGTGGACACGGGGTCAGACGGGAATCTGCTGGATAGCAGATGGGCAAAGGAGGTTGGGCTCCCTCTAGTGGCCTTACCATCACCATTGTTGGTGCGGGCACTAGATGGCACCCTTCTTCCACTAATCACACACCAGACACAGCCAGTGACATTGGTTGTGTCTGGGAATCACAGGGAGGAGATTGTGTTTTATGTAACACCTTCTACCTCCCGAGTGATTTTGGGTTTTCCATGGGTTTTAAAACACAATCCCCGGATTGATTGGCCATCTGGGGTTGTGGTTCAGTGGAGCGAAACCTGCCACCGGGAGTGTTTAGAATCCTCGGTTCCACCCGGTGTGACAGCTAAGGAGGAGGTTTTAGTCCCCCCCAATCTGGCAGCGGTGCCAGCCGAATACCATGACCTTGCTGACGTCTTGTGACCGGCTGTTTGTGAAGGGCGAGAACTGCGAGTTCCACCGCACTTCTTTGTCTTTCCTGGGGTTCATAATCTCCTCCAACTCCGTTGCCCCTGATCCGGCCAAGGTTGCGGCGATGAGAGATTGGCCCCAACCAACGAACCGTAGGAAACTACAACAGTTCCTCGGTTTTGCAAATTTCTACCGGAGGTTCATCAAGGGCTACAGTCAGGTAGTTAGCCCCCTGACAGCCCTGACCTCCACAAAAGTCCCCTTCACCTGGTCGGATCGGTGCGAAGCCGCGTTTAGGGAGTTGAAACGCCGGTTCTCGACTGCACCGGTTCTGGTGCAGCCCAATCCCAATCGCCAGTTCGTAGTTGAAGTGGACGCCTCTGACTCAGGGATAGGAGCCGTGCTATCCCAGAGCGGGGAGTCCGACAAGGTTCTCCATCCATGTGCCTACTTTTCCCGCAGGTTGACCCCAGCTGAACGGAACTATGACGTCGGCAATCGGGAACTTCTTGCGGTGATGGAGGCTCTTGAGGAGTGGAGACACCTGTTGGAGGGAGCATCGGTACCATTTACGGTTTTCACGGACCATCGGAACCTGGAGTACATCCGGACCGCGAAGCGTCTGAACCCCAGGCAAGCCCGCTGGTCGCTGTTCTTCGGGCGTTTTGACTTCCGGATCACCTACCGCTCCGGGACAAAAAACCAATGATCTGATGCCCTGTCCCAGGTGCATGAAGAGGAGGTCAAGACTGAGCTGTCAGACCCCCCTGAAACCATCATCCCCGAGTCCACTGTCGTGGCCACCCTTTCCTGGGACGTGGAGAAGACCGTCCGGGAGGTCCTGACACGGAGCCCGGACCCGGGGACAGGTCCGAAGGACAAATTGTACATCCCACCAGAGGCCAGGGCTGCGGTCCTTGACTTCTGTCACGGTTCCAAGCTCTCCTGTCATCCAGGGGTGCGAAGGACCGTGGCAGTGGTCCGGCAGCGCTTCTGGTGGGCGTCTATGGAAGCCGATGTCCGGGAGTATGTCCAGACCTGCACCACCTGTGCCAGGGGCAAAGCCGACCACCACAAGGCCCAAGGCCTCCTCCAGCCTCTGTCCGTGCCTCATCGCCCCTGGTCTCACATTGGCCTGGACTTTGTCACGGGCCTCCCGCCGTCCCAGGGCATGACTTCCATCCTCACGATAGTGGACCAGTTCTCCAAGGCGGCCCACTTTGTGGCCCTCCTGAAGCTCCCGACGGCCCAGGAGACTGCAGACCTCCTGGTCCACCATGTCATGCGTCTGCATGGTTTTCCATCGGACATTGTCTCGGATCGTGGTCCTCAGTTCTCCTCCCAGGTCTGGAGGAGTTTCTGCAGGGAACTGGGGGCCACCGTCAGGCTCTCGTCTGGGTACCACCCCCAGATGAACGGGCAGGCAGAGCGGACGAACCAGGAACTGGAGCAGGCCCTCCGCTGGTTCGAGTACGCTCATAATAGCCAAGTTTCATCTGCCACCGGCCTCTCCCCGTTTGAGGTGTGTTTGGGGTACCAGCCCCCATTGTTTCCGCTAGTGGGGGGAGAGGTCGGGGTGCCCTCGGTCCAGGCCCATCTGAGGAAGTGCCGTCGGGTGTGGCGTACGCCTGCTCTGCCCTGCTCAGAGCCCGGACGAGGGCTAAGGCCCATGCAGACCGCCGGCGTTCCCCGGCCCCTGCATACCAGCCCGGGCAGGAGGTTTGGCTATCCACAAAGGACATCCCCCTGCAGGTGGAATCCCAGAAGCTCAAGGACAGATACATAGGACCTTTTGCCATACTCAACGTCCTCAGTCCGGCCGCAGTGAAGCTGAAGCTACCAGCTTCACTGCGGATTCATCCAGTGTTCCATATCTCACGGATCAAACCCTACCACACGTCGACTCTCTGGACCCCCGGACCGGCGCCGCCTCCTGCCTGGATCATAGATGGAGAGTCTGCCTGGACCGTGCGCAGGCTCCTGGATGTCCGTCGAAAGGGCCGGGGGTTCCAGTATTTGGTGGACTGGGAGGGGTATGGACCCGAAGAACGCTCCTGGGTGAAGAAGAGCTTCATCCTGGACCCGGCCCTCCTGGCCGACTTCTACCGGCGGCACCCAGACAAGCCTGATCGGGCGCCAGGAGGCGCCCGTTGGGGGGGGGGGGGGGTCCTGTTGTGTGGGCAGCTGAAGAGGAGGTACTGCTGGCCCACCACCACCAGATGGCGCCCTGCTTGGAGTGCGGGCTTCAAACACGAGAGGGCGCCGGAGCCACTGGGAGTGACAGCTGTCACTCTTCATCAGCACCAGCTGTCACTCAGTCAACTCATCACCATCTCCATAAAGGCCAGACTGCGACTCCACCTCCTCGCCGAGAAATCAGCTACCAATCAGGTAATTTCTCTGCTACACTTAACGATGACTAATAGTCTGAACTTCTTTGCAGCCGTTTTCCTGTGGTGTTGCCTTATCTGTGGGATTGGCGTTTGGTGTGAGCAGCGACGGCTTCGCCTTACACCCCAAACCAGATAGGTGGTTAAACAGGAGCTGCACGAGTGTGTGATTGGAGGTGGAGGTGCTCCCTCCTAACTAAACACAGACTGTGGGATTACTGAGTGTGCAAACTCACACTCATCAGTACTGTCTCTGTTCTCTGCCAGCAGTACCGGGTCTGACTGCTGAAGACAGTGGCCACCTGGGGCGCAGGGCTTGGCAGCTCCGGTGTTTTTCAGATCCGTTGGTGGTGGAAGCTGTGTGGGATCCGGCTCTTCTCTCGCCAGGCGTCTTCTATCGTAGAGCCTGCCCACACGTCACCTTGTGTATAATTGACATTCCACCATATTGTTATTGTCTGTACTTCGTTGTGCGATTCACAACATTAAATTGTTACTTTTTGGCTTATCCATTGTCCGTTCATTACCGCCCCCTGTTGTGGGTCCGTGTCACGACACTTTCCCAACAGGCTGTGTGGAGCTGGGACCGTCGTGTGCACTTTCTCTGGTTATCACAAGAGCTGGACATCAACGATTTTCCGTCAGATTTCACTTTTAACAAGAGATTTTGTCATGGAAAGCCGAGCAGAGGCTTCGCGCGTCACAACCGATTCGCTGTTCGAGCGAGACATATGAACACCTCCGTTTCGGCGTGTCAGAGGACAAGTTCGGACATGCCCAGCTCTCCACAATTTCTCTTATAACTCACTCGACTGGTAAGCATTGAAAGCCGAGATAGGCATGTCCCAACTTGTCCTCTAACACTCCGAAACGGAGGTGTTCCTTTGTCTCGCTCGAACAGCGAATCGGTCGTGACGCACAAAGCCTCCGTGCGGCTTTCCATGACAAAATCTCTTGTTAAAAGTGAAATCTGACGGAAAATGGTTGATGTCCAGCTCTTGTGATAACCAGAGAAAGTGCACACGACGGTCCCAGCTCCACACAGCCATCCGTTTAGAATGAAAAAACGCAGAGCGCACGACACACACCTCACACAACAAAGGCTGCTTACCAGGAAATGACGCAATCGACAGGCGTGAAAATGTTCACTCATGTGCACGAAGGTTAAAGGTTTTCTTATGCAAGCACACATGATTCAAATCCATCAGGTTTTTGAAAAAAATAAAAATGTCCGATACTTTTCTAACAGACCTTGTATATGTGTATATACACTCAACAAAAATATAAACGCAACACTTTTGGTTTTGCTCCCATTTTGTATGAGATGAACTCAAAGATCTAAAACTTTTTTCACATACACAATATCACCATTTCCCTCAAATATTGTTCACAAACCAGTCTAAATCTGTGATAGTGAGCACTTCTCCTTTGCTGAGATAATCCATCCCACCTCACAGGTGTGCCATATCAAGATGCTGATTAGACACCATGATTAGTGCACAGGTGTGCCTTAGACGGCCCACAATAAAAGGCCACTCTGAAAGGTGCAGTTTTATCACACAGCACAATGCCACAGATGTTGCAAGATTTGAGGGAGCGTGCAATTGGCATGCTGACAGCAGGAATGTCAACCAGAGCTGTTGCTCGTGTATTGAATGTTCATTTCTCTACCATAAGCCATCTCCAAAGGCGTTTCAGAGAATTTGGCAGTACATCCAACCAGCCTCACAACCGCAGACCACGTGTAACCACACCAGCCCAGGACCTCCACATCCAGCATGTTCACCTCCAAGATCGTCTGAGACCAGCCACTCAGACAGCTGCTGAAACAATCAGTTTGCATAACCAAAGAATTTCTGCACAAACTGTCAGAAACTGTCTCAGGGAAGCTCATCTGCATGCTCGTCGTCCTCATCGGGGTCTCGACCTGACTCCAGTTCGTCGTCGTAACCGACTTGAGTGGGCAAATGCTCACATTCACTGGCGTTTGGCACGTTGGAGAGGTGTTCTCTTCAAGGATGAATCCCGGTTCACACTGTCCAGGGCAGATGGCAGACAGCGTGTATGGCGTCGTGTGGGTGAGCGGTTTTCTGATGTCAATGTTGTGGATCGAGTGGCCCATGGTGGCGGTGGGGTTATGGTATGGGCAGGCTTCTGTTATGGACGAAGAACACAGGTGCATTTTATTGATGGCATTTTGAATGCACAGAGATACCGTGACGAGATCCTGAGGCCCATTGTTGTGCCATACATCCAAGAACATCACCTCATGTTGCAGCAGGATAATGCACAGCCCCATGTTGCAAGGATCTGTACACAATTCTTGGAAGCTGAAAATGTCCCAGTTCTTGCATGGCTGGCATACTCACCGGACATGTCACCCATTGAGCATGTTTGGGATGCTCTGGACCGGCGTATACGACAGCGTGTACCAGTTCCTGCCAGTATCCAGCAACGTCGCACAGCCATTGAAGAGGAGTGGACCAACATTCCACAGGCCACAACTGACAACCTGATCAACTCTATGCGAAGGAGATGTGTTGCACTGCATGAGGCAAATGGTGGTCACACCAGATACTGACTGGTATTCCCCCCCAATAAAACAAAACTGCACCTTTCAGAGTGGCCTTTTATTGTGGACAGTCTAAGGCACACCTGTGCACTAATCATGGTGTCTAATCAGCATCTTGGTATGGCACACCTGTGAGGTGGGATGGATTATCTCAGCAAAGGAGAAGTGCTCACTATCACAGATTTAGACTGGTTTGTGAACAATATTTGAGGGAAATGGTGATATTGTGTATGTGGAAAAAGTTTTAGATCTTTGAGTTCATCTCATACAAAATGGGAGCAAAACCAAAAGTGTTGCGTTTATATTTTTGTTGAGTGTGTATATATATATATATATATATATATATATATATATATATATATATATATATATATATATATATATATATATATACAAGGTCTGTCCGAAAAGTATCGGACCATTGGCTGGGAAAAAAAACTGGCTTACCTGGAGGGTTGGAAACCTAATCACCCTCGAAGTACTCTCCTTGGGACTCCACACACTTCTCCCAGCGTTGTCGCCACTGTTGGAAGCATTCCAAAAATGCCTTTTTCGGGATGGCGCGCAGCTCCGCCGTCGTCGCAGCCATAATGTCCTCTCTTGTCTCAAATCGGGTTCCTTTTAATGGTATTTTAAGTTTTGGGAAGAGCCAAAAGTCACAAGGGGCCATGTCAGGGGAGTAAGGCGCCTGTTGAACCACCGGAGTCTGGTTTTTGGTCAAATAAGTCTGAATTAAATGAGAGGAATGAGCTGGCGCGTTGTCGTGGTGGAGGCGCCAATTTCCTCCGGCCCACAACGCCGGTCTCTTGCGCCGCACACTATCACGTAGACGACGGAGGACATCCCTGTAATACTCCTTTGTTACTGTTTGACCCTGTGGTGCGTACTCGTGGTGTACCACACCACGGGAGTAAAAAAAAAACAGTCAGCATTACCTTGATGTTGCTGCGCACTTGGCGCGCCTTCTTCGGTCTTGGCGACGTGGAATGCTTCCACTGTGATGACTGAAATTTGGTTTCTGGGTCGTACCTGTACACCCAGGACTCATCTCCGGTGATTATAGTGTCCATAAAGCTGGGATCAGTGTCAATGGAGTCCAGCATGTCCTGTGAGACTTCCACACGGAGGTGCTTTTGCTCCGCCGTCAGCAACCTCGGCACGAACTTTGCCGCCACTCGTTTCATGCCCAAATCGTCCGTTATGATGGAATGTGCCGAAGTCTTGCCAATGTCCACTTCCTCAGCAATTTCTCGGACAGTCAAGCGACGATCCCGCATAACCACAGCGTGCACTTTGGAAACGATCTCGTCATTTCGGCTCGTTGATGGCCGACCGGAGCGCAGCTCGCTCTCCACCGTTACGCGCCCGTCTTTAAACCGGTTGTACCACTCCTTAATCCGTGTGCTGCTCATGGCTTCATCTCCGAAAGCTGTTTGGATTTTTCGAATAGTTTCTGCCTGGCTGTCGCCAAGTTTCTGGCAGAATTTAATGCAGTAACGCTGCTCCACGCGTTCGGCCATTTTCTCACAACAAAAAAATCCGACGAGGGGGGTGGAGCGCTCCTCCCACAAGCTGTGCCCACAGGCGAATGACGTCACCGACAGGCGTGGGGAAACTCACGCATGCGCACGAGGGTTCAACCTTGGCTGATGCAATCACACGTGATTCAGATCCCTATGGTTTTTGCAAAAAATAAAAAGGACCTATAGTTTACGGACAGACCTCGTATATATATATATATTGGTACTTACTGGTAATTGTTATATATTCTCTTTGTTGCAAGCCTGCAGTCATCATGGTGGTGTAATTTGTAAAAATGTAACTGAATTGCTGATGGTTTAGTATGCATGCTCTGAACACAGTAATGTGATGTTTTAGCCCGTCATTAAGGTTTAATGCCCCTCTCCTGTGAGATACTTTACCCTGTGGGTACATCCCATCCCGGAAAATGCTACAAAGGAGAAAGATAATCACAACAATTTGAACTTTTTTTTTCTTATACCAACAGGAGAAAAATGTGAGCACTGGCTCAGTGAGCATATCGGCATGAGATAAAGATGGAAGAGAAAAAAACAGTGATGTCTACCCTCAGTTTAACATGCATCATAGTTTGTGCTGTTTTACTGCGACAAGGATCCTCTGAAAATACAGGTGAGCACTCAACAGCTTTTAAGAAAGTTAATACCGGTCACAAGATGTCTTGGAGACAGATGCTAAAGATTTAGGCCAGTGGCTAATTTGTAACATGTGGTGTTGAATCCAACTTGAAATTGTCCGTAGGTGTGTGTGCAGGTGTGAATGTGTTTCTCAGTCTATATGTGGCCCTGCAACAGACTGGTGTCCTGTCTAGGATGTACCCCACCTCACGCCCTGTGACTGCTGGGATAGGCTCCAGCCCCCAGTGACCCGACCTTAGATAAGCGGTTGACGATGAGTGTGTGGTGAAGAATCCTTCATGAGTGATCTCCTTTCATAGAAGAGGTGTGGTATTCACAAGCAACAGCTTTTTTGCATTTAAAGGCACAGATACAGTTTGTTCTTAGAAACCTAAAACTGGCTTTTAATTCCACAAGACATTTTTGTCTGTAATTAGACTGGCCTATCATTTGCCCCCCCAAGGACATTTTCCATAGGTATTAAAATGTTACTTCAAATAAAAAACAAACAAACAAAAAGCACACAAAAAAAACCCCACCGGCACCCTTATTTGCACTATGTAAAGTTTTGTTCTTCCCATGGCAAAACTTCATATTTTTGAACCACAACAGTACAAATATTTAATCACATCCATTTTCATTTTTCATGTTGTTCAGGCTCATTTTCATGTTCATTCGTAGAACTTAACACATTTTGAATATTCTGTACAAAAATGAAAGCTTTCTGGTTAAAATGCAGCTGAAAATGCTGATTTGAAGGAGCACCAGAAATTCAAAAAATGACAAAGTCATTCTGTTACTCAATTGTTCATTCTTTTATTTTGGTCAACCTGCCTTATTTGCATATAACAAAAAACAGTAATGCAAAGAGTCAATATTTGCATGACCAAAGACATGCTGGCATATACAGAATTTCTACACTTGATGCTTGAGCTTTTCTTCAGCTTTAATAGTCAAAAATATGTCAGTACCTTACCTCCTTGTCAGTATTTGTGACAAATCTGGGAAAAGAAAAACAAAAAACATATCAGAAAATAATAAGGTTGTGGAATATATATTTAGTAAAGTAATACTGCTATACAGTTATCACAGACAAATTTCTTCAAGTATTTTCTGGCCCCGTTTCCACTCAGTATCTGCACAGCTGATGGCTGCATGGCTAAAAGAGATCAGTCAGAGGGGTTCAAGTCATTAGAAGAAGGATCAGACCATGGCAGTGTACCAGCACAGGAAGATACAGTGCAAGTAATTGTGGATGGTAATGGTGTGTGGTGTGGTGGCACCATGGTTGTGTATGCTTAGTATGCTTAACAATCAATCAATCAATTTTTTTATATAGCGCCAAATCACAACAAACAGTTGCCCCAAGGCGCTTTATATTGTAAGGCAAGGCCATACAATAATGATGTAAAACCCCAACGGTCAAAACGACCCCCTGTGAGCAAGCACTTGGCTACAGTGGGAAGGAAAAACTCCCTTTTAACAGGAAGAAACCTCCAGCAGAACCAGGCTCAGGGAGGGGCAGTCTTCTGCTGGGACTGGTTGGGGCTGAGGGAGAGAACCAGGAAAAAGACATGCTGTGGAGGGGAGCAGAGATCGATCACTAATGATTAAATGCAGAGTGGTGCATACAGAGCAAAAAGAGAAAGAAACAGTGCATCATGGGAACCCCCCAGCAGTCTACGTCTATAGCAGCATAACTAAGGGATGGTTCAGGGTCACCTGATCCAGCCCTAACTATAAGCTTTAGCAAAAAGGAAAGTTTTAAGCCTAATCTTAAAAGTAGAGAGGGTGTCTGTCTCCCTGATCTGAATTGGGAGCTGGTTCCACAGGAGAGGAGCCTGAAAGCTGAAGGCTCTGCCTCCCATTCTACTCTTACAAACCCTAGGAACTACAAGTAAGCCTGCAGTCTGAGAGCGAAGCGCTCTATTGGGGTGATATGGTACTACGAGGTCCCTAAGATAAGATGGGACCTTATAAGTCAAAACCTTATAAGTAAGAAGAAGAATTTTAAATTCTATTCTAGAATTAACACAAAGCCAATGAAGAGAGGCCAATATGGGTGAGATATGCTCTCTCCTTCTAGTCCCCGTCAGTACTCTAGCTGCAGCATTTTGAATTAACTGAAGGCTTTTTAGGGAACTTTTAGGACAACCTGATAATAATGAATTACAATAGTCCAGCCTAGAGGAAATAAATGCATGAATTAGTTTTTCAGCATCACTCTGAGACAAGACCTTTCTGATTTTAGAGATATTGCGTAAATGCAAAAAAGCAGTCCTACATATTTGTTTAATATGCGCTTTGAATGACATATCCTGATCAAAAATGACTCCAAGATTTCTCACAGTATTACTAGAGGTCAGGGTAGTGCCATCCAGAGTAAGGATCTGGTTAGACACCATGTTTCTAAGATTTGTGGGGCCAAGTACAATAACTTCAGTTTTATCTGAGTTTAAAAGCAGGAAATTAGAGGTCATCCATGTCTTTATGTCTGTAAGACAATCCTGCAGTTTAGCTAATTGGTGTGTGTCCTCTGGCTTCATGGATAGATAAAGCTGGGTATCATCTGCGTAACAATGAAAATTTAAGCAATACCGTCTAATAATACTGCCTAAGGGAAGCATGTATAAAGTGAATAAAATTGGTCCTAGCACAGAACCTTGTGGAACTCCATAATTAACTTTAGTCTGTGAAGAAGATTCCCCATTTACATGAACAAATTGTAATCTATTAGACAAATATGATTCAAACCACCGCAGCGCAGGGCCTTTAATACCTATGGCATGCTCTAATCTCTGTAATAAAATTTTATGGTCAACAGTATCAAAAGCAGCACTGAGGTCTAACAGAACAAGCACAGAGATGAGTCCACTGTCCGAGGCCATAAGAAGATCATTTGTAACCTTCACTAATGCTGTTTCTGTACTATGATGAATTCTAAAACATGACTGAAACTCTTCAAATAGACCATTCCTCTGCAGATGATCAGTTAGCTGTTTTACAACTACCCTTTCAAGAATTTGTGAGAGAAAAGTAAGGTTGGAGATTGGCCTATAATTAGCTAAGATAGCTGGGTCAAGTGATGGCTTTTTAAGTAATGGTTTAATTACTGCCACCTTAAAAGCCTGTGGTACATAGCCAACTAACAAAGATAGATTGATCATATTTAAGATCGAAGCATTAAATAATGGTAGGGCTTCCTTGAGCAGCCTGGTAGGAATGGGGTCTAATAAACATGTTGATGGTTTGGATGAAGTAACTAATGAAAATAACTCCGACAGAACAATCGGGCTTGAGTTCAAGGTTAGCAGTACACCTGGATATTCTTCATGGAGGCCATGTGGTATCAAACTAGTGCCAAATTGAATTCTGGATCTGCTGTGGTGACCCACTCAAAAATGGGAGAAGCCAAAATTTGATTTATTTAAAAAAAATAAATAAATAAATAGACGTGTTCTATTGTTGGTGACTGTAAACTGAACATAGGGAGGGCTACAGATCTCTGGTAGCGTGTACCCCGTCTTTCTCTAAAAGACCGCTGGGGTAGGCTGCAGCTCCTCAGTGACCCCTAACTGGAGTAAGTGAGTTTGAAAAAAATGACTGAATTAATGTCCTATTGTTTGAAAGACACCAATGTAAATTTGAAGCATATATCGGAGGAACTATTTCACATGATGCCACTGAAAGTTGATGTGATGTTTAGCACAGATAATAAGTACAAGCACATGAAGTGAAGACTATAGAGGGATTGCAACAAGGATGTCCAAAAGGTTTGCTTGTGCAGGCTGAGAACACAAAGAAGCCAGCTGACAGGAAACAAGCAAAAATAACAAGAAACAGCTTGTGCAAGTCGTGTTAGGCCTGGAGCGATGAGTTCTGTATTAAGAGGCTTCATGACATTGACATTTTCTTCATTCTTCCACATTACATTGGCAGACTTGAATGTATCACAGTGCTGTTTGATACTAGTACACACTGGATGTAGAAAACTGCTCGACATAGTTTGGTTATGCCTATACGGAAGAATATATGCAGCAGTTTTTGGTTTCCATGGCTCTGATTCTAAAATTGCTTTTAAACTGGTACTCATCAGCTTGTGACAGAGCAGGGAAAGATGGAAAATGTGTAGATTAGGTGGTCAGACAGGTTGGACAGATAAGATACAACCCCAATTCCAATGAAGTTGGGACATTGTGTAAAATGTAAAGAAAAACAGAATACAATGATTTGCAAATCTACTTCAACCTATATTAAATTGAACACACCACAAAGACAAGACATTTAATGTTCAAACTGATAAACTTTATTGTTTTTGTGCAAATATTTGCTCATTTTGAAATGGGTCCCTGCAACACATTTCAAAAAAGTTGGGACGGGGCAACAAATACATGGACTGCATTTATATAGCGCTTTTCCATCTGCATCAGACACTCACAGCGCTTTACAATTGTGCCTCACATTCACCCCGATGTTAGGGTGCTGCCATACAAGGCGCTCACTACACACCGGGAGCAATGGCGGGTTAAGGACCTTAATCCTGACTGGGAAAGACTGGGAAAGTTGATGAATGCTTAAAGAACACCTAATTGGAAACAGGTGAGTGTCATGATTGGGTGTAAAAGGAGCATCCCCAAAAGGTTCAGCTGTTCACAAGCAAAGATGGGGTGAGGATCACCATTTTGTGAACAACTGCATGAAAAAATAGCCCAACATTTTAAGAACAATGTGTCTCAACGTTCAATTGCAAGGAATTTAGGGATTCCATCATCTACAGTCCATAATATAATCAGAAGATTCATAGAATCTGGAGAACTTTCTACATGTAAGCGGAAAGGCCGAAAAGCAACATTGAATGCCCGTGACCTTCGATCCCTCAGTCAGCACTGCATTAAAAACTGACATCATTGTATAAAGGATCTTACCACGTAGGCTCATTAACACTTCAGAAAACCATTGTCAGTTAACACAGTTCGTCACTACATCTGCAAGTGCAAGTTAAAACTCTACCATGCAAAGCGAAAGCCATACATCAACAACATCCAGAAACACCACCACCTTTTCTGGGCCCAAGCTCATTTGAAATGGACAGACGCAAAGTGGAAAAGTGTGCTGTGGTCTGATGAGTCCACATTTCAAATTGTTTTTGGAAATCATGGACGTTATGTCCTCTGGACAAAAGAGGAAAAAGACCATCCAGATTGTTACCAGCTCAAAGTTCAAAAGCAAAGTTCTTCAACAATTAGTGTCCTCAGTTCCCCAACACTTATTGAGTGTTGTTAGAAGAAAAGGTGAGGTAACACAGTGGTAAACATGCCATTGTCCCAGCTTTGTTGTGAAAGTGTCGTGACACGGACCCACAACAGGGGGCGTTAATGAACGGACAATGGATAAGCCAAAAGTAACAATTTAATGTTGTGAATCGCACAACGACGTACAGACAATAACAATATGGTGACTGTCAATCATACACCAGGTGACGTGTGGGCAGGCTCGACGATAGAAGATGTCTGGTGAGAGAAGAGCCGGATCCCACACAGCTTCCACCGCCAACGGAGCTGAAGAACACCGGAGCCGCCAAGCCCTGCGCCCCAGGTGGCCGCTGTCTTCAGCAGTCAGACCCGGTACTGCTGGCAGAGAACAGAGACAGTCCTGATGGGTGTGAGGTCGCACACTCAGTAATCCCACAGTCTGTACACAATGAGGAGGGAGCACCTCCACCTCCAATCACACACTCGTGCAGCTCCTGTCTAACCACTTATCTGGTTGGAGTGTGAAGCGAAGCCGTCGCTGATCACACCAAACGCCAATCCCACAGATAAGGAATCCACAGGAAAACGGCTGCAAAGAAGTTCAGATTATTACTCAATGTTTTAAGTCAGCAGAGAAAATTACCTGAATGGTAGCTGATTTCTCGGCGAGGAGGTGGAGTCGCAGTCCAGCCTTTATGGAGATGGTGATGAGTTGACTGAGTGACAACTGGTGCTGATGAAGAGTGACAGCTGTCACTCCCAGTGGCTCCGGCGCCCTCTCGTGCTTGAAGCCCGCACTCCAAGCAGGGCGCCATCTGGTGGTGGTGGGCCAGCAGTACCTCCTCTTCAGCGGCCCACACAACAAGCTTTTTTTGAAACGTGTTGCAAGCATCCACAAAAACAATAATGTTTATCAGTTTGAACATGAAATATCTTGTCTTTGTGGTGTATTCAATTGAATATAGGTTGAAGAGGATTTGCAAATCATTGTATTCTATTTTTATCTACATTTTACACAACATCCAAACTTCACTGGAATTGGGGTGGTAACATAATCCTTTATTAGTCCTACAACTGGGAAATTTACGATGATATTGCAGAAAAGGGATAGTTGCAGAACAACTGTGCAAAGTATGCAAAAATAAGGTAAAAGAAAATGAATACCAAAAAAACACATGGAAGTCAAGTTCCGTGCTGAATAACAATATATACAATAGAATACATTATTTACAAGCAAGAAAAAGGAATGTTTCGTAAATTGCACACGTTAGTGTTCAATGGGTGTGCAAGTATTATTTCACAGAATGTGCAGTATTATTGGAAATGTCTGAACAATTGTTACTATAATGATATTAATGATTTGAGTGATCTGACTGGTTATACCGGGAACAGTGCTGGTTGTGGAGTCTGACAGCAGTAGGAAGGAAGGACCTGCGGTATCTATCACTCCTTCATGCATTTTGGGTGAAGCAGCCCATCACTGCAGGAGCTTTCCAGTGCAGTCAGGTTGTGATGCACGGGGTGGGAGGCGTTCTCCAGCAGGGATGACAGCTTAGCCATCATCCTCCTTTCTCCCACCTCCTGCACTGAGTCCAGGGGACATCCCAGGACAGCACTGGCCTTCCTAATCACTTTGTCAAGTCTCCTCCTCTCAGCAATTGTGATGCTGCTCCAGCAGACCACTCTGTAAAAAAAAGGCTGATGCCACTACAAAGTCGAAGAAGGTCCTCAGGAGCACCCCTGCACTCCACAGGACCACAACAGGTAGAGTCTGCTCTGGCATTTCTTGTAAAGTGCAGTAGTGTTATTTGACCATGCCAATTTTTTGTTTAAGTGAACACTCAGGTGCTGGTAAGAGTCCACTATCTCAATATCTGTTCCCTGGACCTTCACCGGTGTTGATGGAGAGCATCTGTACCTGCACAAAATCCACCACCAGCTCTTTGGTTTTCCCAGCATTGATCTGGAGGTGGTTCCACTGACATCAGTCCAAAAAGTCCTGGGTCATCCCTTTGTACCCTCTGTCATCCTCATCAGTGATGAGGACAACGATTGCAGTCATCGGAGAACTTTTGCAGGTGACAGTTGACAGAGCCGGGACCGCAGCCTGTGGTTAAAATCCTCTCACCTGGCTGCTGTGTGCTGGAATCAACCTCGCAAAGATAAATCTCATTGCAGTGAACAGAGTTGTGTTGTGCTGCTGAAGTGAGCCAAAACACACACAAAAAAGAAACTAAAGTTCCCTGCAAAGGCTGCGTCTGACGCATGGGACAGCATGGCCCACTGCCAGCAGTGTCCAGTAGCTGGCAGACACGCGCCCACATAGCTGCTCATTCAGTCATTGTGACCACACACACACACATACACACCCAGCAATCATGTCTTCAGTCCAGGACCCCTGCTCTACACACACGCACGTCAGGTCACTAGTGCTGGGAAGTGGAGGACAAGCACAGATGTGATTGCATGAGTGAGTGAGTGACCGCATCTTGCCGGCTTTGAAACATATGGCGTGAGTCTGGTCCATATGTTGGTTGTACTCCAGTGTCCAGTACCAGCAGGGACTGTGCAAAGGGAGGAACACAGTGCTCCCTCCCACTCTGGTCCCGTGTTTGCCATCCAGACATTTGGACATCGGGCAGTCTTCAGCGCTTTTTATGGCCATCTGACAGCAGTCTGCGTCATCTAAACTGTTGTCTACATGTGCTTTGGATGCCATCGTGCAGGTGTGGACGAGGTAATCTGGATGCATTCTGGCACTGCTGACCACGCCTCTTTTCCTCCCGACTGCATCGGATTATGGCAATATTTGCCGTGTTGGGTTGGTTCCTTCACATTTTTGCTATGTGTGACGGGGGCTTTAATGTTTCGCTGCGGACAAATCAGGCTGATTATAATAAGAGGGAATAATTGAGTATCGTATTACCTTTGACATGTTCAAGTTTCTGTTCTTCTTTTAAACCAAACTGTATCTTGCCAGCACTCTAAAAACAGAATGTTTCATATTTGTCCAGAATTTTCAATTCAGTTAAATTTATTTGTTCAGCTCCAAATCACAACATAAGTCCCCCACAAGACCGGAGCCTATCCCAGCAGCCATAGGATGAAAGGCAGGGCACACCCTGGACAGGCTGCCAGTCTGTTGCAGTGCCAACATACAGACAGATAACTCAGTCACATATATGTTAAATAAGTTTCCAATTCACATAACCTGCAAATCTTAGGAAGTGGGAGGAAGCCAGGGCACCCAGGAAACCCATGCAAAATGGAGATCACATGCAAACACACAGAAAGGATCAGGTGGGACGCAAACCTGGGTCCTTCTTGCAGTTCTAACCACTAAGGCACCGTGTCAAATAATCACAGTAAATTAAACCCTTGTGTGTCTGACTTTGTGTGAGCATTTTACTGCTGTTAAAACAGCAAAGTGTGTTTGGACACACCCCAAATGAACTTGCATCCATCTGTGAAATTGACTTTTGTCCACTGTCAAAATATAGATTTTGTCTTTGATCTCAATTTAAATGCCTGTGAACATCTCAGACATGTGTTGTCAGATTTTAATATACAACCCCAATTCCAATGAAGTTGGGACATTGTGTAAAATGTAAATAAAAACAGAATACAATGATTTGCAAATCTACTTCAACCTATATTCAATTGAATACACCACAAAGGTAAAATATTTAATGTTCAAACTGATAAACTTTATTGTTTTTGTGCAAATATTTACTCATTTTGGAATGGATGCCTGTAACACGTTTCAAAAAAGCTGGGACAGTGGTATGTTTACCACTGTGTTACATCACCTTTCCATCTAACAACACTCAAGCGTTTGTTAACTGAGGACACTAATTGTTGAAGCTTTGTAGGTGGAATTCTTTCCCATTCTTGCTTGATATACAACTTCAATTGTTCAACAGTCCGAGGACTCCGTTGTCGTATTTTGCACTTCATAATGCGCCACACATTTTTAATGGGTGGTAGGTGTGGACTGCAGGCAGGCCAGTCTAGTACCTGCAGTCTTTTACTACAAAGCAAACGCTGTTGTAACATGTGCAGAATGTGGCTTGGCATTGTCTTGCTGAAATAAGCAGGGACGTCCCTGAAAAAGATGTTGCTTGGATGGCAACATGTGTTGCTCCAAAACCTGGATGTACCTTTCAGCATTGATGGTGCCATCACAGATATGTAAGTTGCCCATGCCATGGGCACTAACACACCCCCATACCATCACAGATGCTGGCTTTTGAACTTTGCTCTGGTAACAATCTGGATGGTCTTTCTCCTCTTTTGTCCAGAGGGCACGTCATCCATGAGTTCCAAAAACAATTTGAAATGTGGACTCATCAGACAACAGCCCACTTTTCCACTTTGCGTCTGTCCATTTCAAATGAGCTTGAGCCCAGAGAAGGCGGCGGCATTTCTGGATGTTGTTGATGTATGGCTTTCACTTTGCATGGCAGAGTTTTAACTTGCACTTGTAGATGTAGCGATGAACTGTGTTAACTGACAATGGTTTTCTGACATGTTCCTGAGCCCACGCGGTAAGATCCTTTACACAATGATGTTGGTTTTTAATGCAGTGCCGCCTGAGGGATCAAAGGTCACGGGCATTCAGTGTTGGTTTTCGGTCTTGCAGCTTACGTGTAAAAAGTTCTCCAGATTCTCAGAATCTTCTGATTATATTATGGACTGCAGATGATGGAATCCTTAACTTCCTTGCAATTGACTATTGAGAAACATTGTTCTTAAACTATTGGACTGTTTTTTCAGGCAGTTGTTTACAAAGTGGTGATCCTCACCCCATCTTTGCTGGTGAACGGCTGAGCCTTTTGGGGATGCTCCTTTTATACCTAATCATGACACTCACCTGTTTCCAATTAACCTGTTGACCTGTGGAATGTTCCAAACAGGGCATTCATTGAGCATTCATCAACTTTCTCAGTCTGTTGTTGCACACAACGTTTTTGAAATGTTTTTCAGTTTGAACCTTAAATATCTTGTCTTTGTGGTGTATTCAATTCAATATAGGTTGAAGAGGATTTGCAAATCATTGTATTCTGTTTTTAATTTACATTTTACACAACGTCCCAACTTTATTGGAATTTGGGTTGTAAACAGAATTTGTATAATATAACCTTGTTAACTTGAAATGCTAAATTGTTATTGATTACTGCTGCATTCATTTCTTGCATATCTCTTGTCTTGCTGTCTCTAAAGGGAGTAAAGAAGGCCACCGAGATGCCATTCTTAAGGAGCTGATTTCTAAATGGAGTAAAGGAGGTGGGTGGAATCCTCAACAACCTTTTCCGAAAGCAAGCACGGACCAGAATGAGCACCCTTTAATGAGGAGCATTATGGGAAGCTTTAAGGCACTGGGTCTACTTTCTGGCAAGAACCTACCTTCTTTAAACAAGCCAATTGACAGGCACCGTCTCTCTGGGTTTCTCTACAACATCTCTCAGTACCTCCAAGAGATGGGCGCTGAGATTGAGGAGTCACCAACTGTGTCCGTTGAGGGGCAGCTGTGGGAGACATTACTGCATTACCTTCTCCAATCTGACGGGACTGCCATGGGGAACCCGTGGAATGGCCGTGTGCCACCACGGCCCAGTGTGAAAGTGCAGGACTGGTTTTTGTCCCTGAGGGGAAGCCCTCACTGGGACTGGCTACTGGGGTTGTTGCAGAGTGTCATCACTATTGCAGAGCGCCAGATACATAAACCATTTTTGGCTTTCGTAACACAGAACTGGAAAACAGTGAGTGCCGTGCTGGAAGCTGCGCTTCAGGTTCTGGTTAGTGGCACCTATGGTCAGGCCAGTGCGGGTCTGCAGAGTTTCATCTGTGCACTGAAGGGTCGTAGCGACTGTGCCTTCAATGTCAGTTGGCTTCAGGAGCTGCTGCGTTTCCTGGAAACTCACAATTGGAAGCCCGTAGTCAGTGTGCACCCACCAGGGGAAGGTGCTGACCCAAATAAGGGCTCGGGTGTGTTTGGACGTTTAAAGCCTTTCAGCTTGCTTCCTGAGGCCATGAGGCAAGATGTTTTGTTTGGTAATGTCTCCCAGAATGACATGACAGCTGCAGAGGATGAATCCATGCACAGCTTACTCCTGCAGGCACTGTCGCGATCCAGTGGAGGAGATCGAGGAGGCCATTTAGCCCAGAAGAATCTGGCTCTTGTGCAAAGCTTGGATGGACTAAGGAACGGCTTGTTGCATACAATCGGAAATTCTGTCTATGGTAACCTAAGGAGGAAAGTGTCACGGGTTACCATGGCACTTCTTGATGATGTTGGCAGTCTGGTGGATGTGCCACAACCCAATGCACAAGGCCAGTGTCCAGTTGGTGAGCTTAACCCAGTTAGAAGAAATTAAATGATTATTCATTGTAGCTAATAGACAGTTCTGCAGCTATCTTTTTGGTAGTGGATTAGCTTTTAAGATAAAGTCAGAAACCATTAGCGGACCAATTAGCTTTCGCTAAATTTCATTTTGATAACTTTGAATCTGGTAACAATGAAGTTGGGACGTTGTGTAAAATGTAAATAAAAACAGAATACAATGATTTGCAAATCCTCTTCAACCTATATTCAATTGAATACACCACTAAGACAAGATATTTAATGTTCAAACTGATAGACTTTTTTGTTTTTGTGCAAATATTTGCTCATTTTGAAATGGATGCCTGCAACACATTTCAAAAAAGTTGGGACGGGACAACAACAGACTGGGAAAGTTGATGAATGCTGAAAGAACACCTGTTTGGAACATTCCACAGGTGAACAAGTTAATTGGAAACAGGTGAGTGTCATGATTGGGTATAAAAGGAGCATCCCCAAAAGGCTCAGCCGTTCACAAGCAAAGATGGGGCGAGGATCACCACTTTGTAAACAACTGCCTGAAAAAATAGTCCAATAGTTTAAGAACAATGTTTCTCAATATTCACTTGCAAGGAATTTAGGGATTCCATCATCTACAATCCATAATATAATCAGAAGATTCGGAGAATCTGGAGAACTTTGTACACGTAAGTGACAAGGCCGAAATCCAACATCAGGCGGCACTGCATTAAAAACCAACATCATTATGTAAATGATCTTACCGCATGGGCTCAGGAGTATGTCAGAAAACCATTGTCAGTTAACACAGCTTGTCACAACATTTACAAGTGCAAGTTAAAACTCTACCATGCAAAGGGAAAGCCATAAATCAACAACATCCAGAAACGCTGCCGCCTTCTCAGGGCCTGAGCTCATTTGAAATGGACAGACACAGTGGAAAAGTGTGCTGTGGTCTGATGAGTCCACATTTCAACTTGTTTTTGGAAATCATGGACATCGTGTCCTCCGGGCAAAAGAGGAAGAAGACCATCCAGATTGTTACCGGCGCAAAGTTCAAAAGCCAGCAACTGTGATGGTATGGGGGTGTGTTAGTGCCCATGGCATGGGCAACTTACACATCTGTGATGGCACCATCAATACTGAAAGGTACATCCAGGTTTTGGAGCAACACATGCTGCCATCCAAGCAACGTCTTTTTCAGGGACATCCCTGCTTATTTCAGCAAAACAATGCCAAGCCACATTCTGCCCGTGTTAAAACAGCGTGGCTTCGTATTAAAAGAGTGCGGGTACTAGACTGGTCTGCCTGCAGTCCAGACCTGTCACCCAATGAAGATGTGTGGCACATTATGAAGCACAAAATATGACAACGGAGACCCCAGACTGTTGAACAACTGAAGTAGTACATCAAGCAAGAATGGGAAAGAATTCCACCTACAAAGCTTCAACAATTAGTGTCCTCAGTTCACAAACGCTTATTGAGTGTTGTTAGAAGGAAAGGTGATGTAACACAGTGGTAAACATACCACTGTCCCAGCTTTTTTTAAATGTGTTGCAGGCATCCATTTCAAAATGAGCAAATATTTGCACAAAAAAAAATACATTTTATCAGTTTTAACATTAAATATCTTGTCTTTGTGGTGTATTCAATTGAATAGTTTGAAGAGTATTTGCAAATCATTGTATTGTTTTTATTTACATTTTATGCAACGTCCCAACTTCATTGGAATTTGGGTTGTATAAAAAGTTCTAATATTATCTTCCTTAGACTCAAATTGAAAGTACGAGGTCTATTAGAAAAGTAACCGACCTTATTTTTTTTAAAAAACCATATGGATTTGAATCACGTGTGCTTGCATGAGCCAACCTTGAACCTTCATGCGCATGCGTGATTTTTTTTCACGCCTGTCGGTTGCGTCATTCGCCTGTGAGCAGGCTTTGAGTGAGGAGTGGTCCACCCCCCTCGGCGGATTTTCATTGTCAGGGAAATGGCTGAGAGACTGCTGCTTTGCTTGATCAAATTTTTTTTAGAAACTGTGAGGCACATCCATGTGGACACCATTCGAGAAATTCAGGTGGTTTTTGGTGAAAATTTTATGGGCTTCAAAGACATTAAGGGATGTTACTGTCGCTTTAAGGATGCCCTCAGCAGCTGTGGGGTGCGCCGCGCTCCAGCTGCCATCGACAGGCTGAACGACCATTTCATTTCTAAACGGATCGCTCTGTGGATCCGTGATCATTGTGTGCACTTTCTCTGGTTATCACAAGAGCTGGATATCACCCATTTTCCTGCAGATTTCACTTTTAACAAAAGATTTTGTCGTGGAAAGCCGAGCGGACGCTTCGCGCGTCATGATGGATTCGCTGCTGGACCGACACAAAACCACCTCCGTTTTGGTCTCACAGGACGGCTTTGAGATGGCATTCAGACAGCTGTCGGTGGTTTTTCAGTCGAGTGATTATCCAAGAAATTGTGGATGAGCCTGGACATGCCAGAACATGTTCTGTGACGCTTCATCACGGCGTTGCTTTGCACGTTGCGGCACCGCGGAATTCCTTCGCACGTCTGTCTCAATTTGCCGAAAAAGTGCTGATGTCCACGTCTTTTCACAATTCCTGTGCTAGTCCAGACGACGTCCCAGAAAAAACACAGCGTCCAGTTTGGAAATGAATGGCACATTCCACTGTTACGAGGAGTTTTTGTCATGGAAAGGAGCGGACGCTTTGCGCGTCACGACGACAAGCGAGACAAAGAACACCTCCGTTTCAGAGTGCCAGAAGGACAAGCTGGGACATGCCTTTTAGTGCTTACCAGTCGAGTGAGTATCAGAGAAATTGTGGAGAGGTGGACATGTCCCAGCTTGTCCTTCTGATGTTCTGTGACGCCGTGATGAAGCGTCATAGAACATGTTCTGGCATGTCCAGGCACATCCACAATTTCTTGGATAATCACTCGACTGAAAAACCACCGACAGCTGTTTGAACGCCATCTCAAAGCTGTCCTGTGAGACCAAAACGGAGGTGGTTTTGTGTCGGTCCAGCAGCGAATCCATCATGACACGTGAAGCGTCCGCTCGGCTTTCCATGACAAAATCTCTTGTTAAAAGTGAAATCTGCAGGAAAATGGGTGATGTCCAGCTCTTGTGATAACCAGAGAAAGTGCATACGATGGTCACGGATCCACAGAGCGATCCGTTTAGAAATGAAAAGGTCGTTCAGCCTGTCGATGGCAGCTGGAGCGCGGCGCGCCCCACAGCTGCTGTGGGCCATCCTTAAAGCGACAGTAACATCCCTTAATGTCTTTGAAGCCCATAAAATTTTCACCAAAAACCACCTGAATTTCTCGAATGGTGTCCACATGGATGTGCCTCACAGTGTCTAAAAAAAATGTGATCAAGCAAAGCAGCAGTCTCTCAGCCATTTCCCTGACAATGAAAATCCGCCGAGGGGGTGGACCACTCCTCACTCAAAGCCTGCTCACAGGCGAATGACGCAACCGACAGGCCTGAAAAAAATCACGCATGCGCATGAAGGTTCAAGGTTGGCTCACGCAAGCACACCTGATTCAAATCCATATGTTTTTTTTTTTTAAATAAGGTCGGATACTTTTCTAATAGACCTCGTATAGCTCTACAACTTGATATAAATGAATTAAAAATATAAAAGCCAAGATGATGGGTTGTATAAGCAATGAGCCCCCTTTGATATAATACCTATAAATAATCAGTTTTATTGCCAGTTTTCTTTAGACAAGTCAGGTGATGGATACATGATCATTTCCAAGTCACTAAATATGTTTTGAACTTTATTTACATCAGTTATGAAGAAATACAAACAGAATGGCACTTTATGGTAAATCTGTGTGGAGTGGACATTTCTCAAAACCTGACTGGCTGTGCAACAAGGAGAAGAGTGAGAAAAGCCACTAAGACACCCAAACAACCCAGAAGAAGTTATAGGCTTCTGTGGCTGTGATTTGAGAAATTGTGCATAGTGCATGTTTTGCATTTTGTAGCCCCAATTATACAGCTTCATGATGAAGTGGTACAGAGGAGGGTTTTTTTCACCAAAACATTAAATCCAGGCTTGCATTTCAGATGTACCTTCTAGCAAAGTGTAGCTGAACTTTCAGGTCTTCTTTCTAATAAAACCCTGATGCGTGAAATACTAAGGGGCTGAATACTTTTGCAAGCCATTGTATCTGAATATGTTTGATTATAGAACTACTACTTCACATAACTAAATTCATATCCAGTGACTTCACATTTTGAAATATTGCGACATCTCAAGTGCTCAATTTGAGATCCGCGAAGAACAGGTTTCGGTTTGCTCTGAGAATTGTTATAGTCTTTGTAGTTATCTGTGTGGGAATCTGCTGTCTGATCCCTTGATCCTTACCGCTTTATCCTTCCCAAAAGAGTTGTTGCACAAAACTACTTGTATGAACTACTTTCCCTCTTTTCAGACCAGTTATTTTGGGTAAATCTATCAAAAAATAGGCACCTTCTGTGCCCACCATTGCTCTCATCTTTATACCCTCGTCACACATAGCCAGCATCACGCAGAATGGCATCAGAATGATGAATCGGCGCACACAGTTGGTCAAAATCGGCTGGCGGCCCAGAATGTGATGCACATGTTCAAAACCCTCCGGGTGCTGGTGAGTTGGGACACCTATCTGACAGCGGTCTGCTCATCATCTGACCGTAATTTACATATTCTGAAAGCGGCATAAAGAGGATCAAAATGATTTGAGTGCGTATGAGGGAATCTCGAGATCGATCGGGCATGGCAAAGCCTGCTGGCATGATCTGCATGTGCCACTTATCCACTTATATTGTCCAACTCCACTGTCGGAGGATCTCACGCCGTAATATATGATCGACTTCTAAATCTGTAGGAGATATGACATGGAACTGGAGCATTAATAAGCATGAATCTCACTTCCAACAGCAGCCCAGGAGTGTTTCACAGCGCGGATGTGGAGCCGATCGCAGCCTGTGGTTAAAATCCTCTCACCCAAAATAAAAAAAAGGCTCCGTCTGATGCAGGGGACAGCATGGCCCAATGCCAGGAAACTTTCAGCGAAGCTGTCCAGTGTCACCAAGCGGATGTGCACCCCGCCCCGCCCTGGCTCATGCAGCATTATGCATACACATACACACAATCATACGGCTGAGTGATAATTGCAGCCCCACACGTGCGCCACATGCGCTTGAGGAACACAGAGCTCCAGTCCCGTGTTTGCCATCCAAACGTTTGGACATTGAGCAGTCTGCAGTCCTTTTATGGTCATCTGACAGCAGTCTGTGTCATCTACATGTTGTCTACATGTGCTTTGGATGCCATCGTGCAGGTGTGCACAAGGTGATCTGGATGGGTTATGACCAGTGGTGGGCACAGTTCCGCTAATCCGCTATCTGCTAATTATCAAAGCTAATGTTTTTATTGTCATATGTTTTTCAGATAACTTTGAAAATCATCATCTGACCAATTATCTTCCGATAAGTTTTGGTCCGATAATTTTTTTAGACCACTAACATTTTTGGAGGCATAGTGAACAAAGCTTTACAGTTACAAACATTTATTAAGTTTAAAATCAGTTGAGTACCTAATTGTTAAATGTTTTATAGTAGATGTGCAGTTCTCTCCTCTGCAAACAGAGGAAAGCTGGTTCCAGAAGAAACTGCTCTATCCTCTGCAGGCAAAGGAGAACAGGTCACAGGAGAAGAAAAAAGAAAGTTAATTTCTTTTGACTGGTACTGGTATGCTGGCAATATCACCCAGGTCATCCAGAGGCATACAGTTTTAACTTATGATTAAAATTTTAACCAAACTAATTTCAGACAAGTTATTTCAATTAATGTCACGTCTGAAGTTTTATGAAGTGAAAATATCAGATATATGTTTTAGTTTTAAAATAATGCACTAATTTTGAAGGCTTTAGTGTGAACATTCTGTGTCCAGGTGCATTATGGGTAATCTCAGTACATTCACGACACAAGAAATGCATTTGAGACACTCTGATCAGGCTCCACACTGACAACAGCATTAAACCCTTTGTATATTGTGCCTAAAACCCTCGTGAATATATTCTCTGGGTTTATAGACGTTATTATTGTGTTTGTTTTATGTAAAAATGCCAGAAGAAGCCCACGTTGCTTCTCCATTATTTTTAGTTGGAATCTTTTCAATCGACACCTGTTTGCTCTTTAGAGTCCTGCTTATGTCAAACACTGTCTGTCGTCTTTGTTCCAGAGTAATATATACAGTAGTGTTCAGAATAATAGTAGTGCTATGTGACTAAAAAGATTAATCCAGGTTTTGAGTATATTTCTTACTGTTACATTGGAAACAAAGTACCAGTAGATTCAGTAGATTCTCACAAATCCAACAAGATAAGCATTCATGATATGCACACTCTAAGGCTATGAAATTGGGCTATTAGTAAAAACAAGTAGAAAAGGGAGTGTTCACAATAATAGTAGCATCTGCTGTTGACACTACTAACTCAAAACTATTATGTTCATACTGCTTTTTTAGCAATCCTGTGAATCACTAAACTAGTATTTAATTGTATAACCACAGTTTTTCATGATTTCTTCACATCTGCGAGGCATTAATTTTGTTGGTTTGGAACCAATATTTTGTTTGTTTACTAGTGTGCTTGGGGTCATTGTCTTGTTGAAACACCCATTTTCAAGGGCATGTCCTCTTCAGCATAAGGCAACATGACCACTTCAAGTATTTTGACATATCCAAACTGATCCATGATACCTGGTATGCAATATATAGGCCCAACACCATAGTAGGAGAAACATGCCCATATCATGATGCTTGCACCACCATGCTTCACTGTCTTCACTGTGAACTGTGGCTTGAATTCAGAGTTTGGGGGTCGTCTCACAAACTGTCTCCGGCCCTTGGACCCAAAAAGAACAATTTTACTCTCATCAGTCCACAAAATATTCCTCCATTTCTCTTTAGGCCAGTTGATGTGTTCTTTGGCAAATTGTAACCTCTTCTGCACGTCTTTTATTTAACAGAGGGACTTAGCGGGGGATTCTTGCAAATAAATTAGCTTCACACAGGCATCTTCTAACTGTCACAGCACTTACAGGTAACTCCAGACTGTCTTTGATCATCCTGGAGTTGATCAATTGGTGAGCCTTTGCCATTCTGGTTATTCTTCTATCCATTTTGATGGTTGTTTTCCGTTTTCTTCCACGCATCTCTGTTTTTTTTTTTTTTTTGCATTGGAGGTCATTGTAGATGAACAGCCTATAATGTTTGCACCTGCGTATAGGTTTTCCCCTCTCCAATCAACTTTTTAATCAAACTGCGCTGTTCTTCTGAACAATGTCTTGAACGTCCCATTTTCCTCAGGCTTTCAAAGAGAAAAGCATGTTCAACAGGTGCTGGCTTCATGCTTAAATAGGGGACACCTGATTCACACCTGTTTGTTCCACAAAGTTAACGAACTCACTGACTGAATGCCACACTACTATTATTGTGAACACCCCCTTTTCTACTTTTTTTTACTAATAGCCCAATTTCATAGCCTTAAGAGTGTGCATATCATGAATGCTTGGTCTTGTTGGATTTGTGAGAATCTACTGAATGTACTGGTACCATGTTTCCCATGTAACAATAAGAAATATACTCAGAACCTGGATTAATCTTTTTAGTCACATAGCACTACTATTATTCTGAACACTACTGTATAAGATGTTTGAAATTCAGTTTGCGTTTATTCAATTCCACGCATCTTAAATGTAGCAGACACGGAATTTTGTTTTGACAAGTTTTCACGGTCTCTACTGCCATCTACTGGCCAGTAGTGTTCATGGCAGTATGAGCGTCTAGACGCCAGTAGATGGCCGTGTTCTATTTATTTTGACCCCGGTTATATCAGACGGCTGTTAAATAACAACTTGACTTTTTGGCTTTTTGCAAATGGCTTTTTTACAAATAAAAAAAGGCATATTTTAAAAAGCACATTTATATGTAAACACCAACACACACACCTCACATTAACGTGTTGATTTTTACATAGAATGAATGAGTCAACCAATCAGTGTTAGCGGAGGCATATTTTACCCATAATCCCTTTGGCATCTGTCTGTGTTTGCTACAAAACTTCAGAATTAGTGCATTATTTAAAATTAAAAGATATATATTATAGTTTAACTTTGTATAAATGACAGAATTGACATTAATGGAGTTTTCTATCGGTATTAATTTTATTTATAAATCAAAACCATAAGTCAGCACTGCATTATTTTCCAAGACCTCCGCCTCACAGTGACACTGCTATTGAGTAGAGAGTTGAGCTTCGCTGCTTCTCTCAACTGCTTCTCTCATGCAAGTTATGTAGTAAACAGGAGCTTCCAGCAGTGGGCAAGGTGCACAAAGACAGAAGTACTGCCTCATTGTTAGGGTCTGTGGTCATCTTTGATGCTACCAGAAGTGATCATGGTGTTAAAACTCAAAATCAGTTTGTTAGTAGTTACATGTGTACCGGAGACAATACTGGAAGTTATCGGTTAGCTGTAGCTTCTGATAAATTTTTTGGTGGTTTATCTGTTTCGCTTTATAAAAGATAACTTTTCAGTTAGCTGATTATCTGTTATCGAAGCTCACGTTTTGGTTAGTTGTGCCCACCACTGGTTATGACATGGCTGACCACGCCTCTTTTCCTCCAGGCCGAGAGGGTACAGGTTTTCTTTGTAACCACCAACTCCACCAGGTGATTTCATTGATGAACTCATCCCATCTGTTCAAAGTGATGTTAATCAGTGAAATCAAAGAAAATAAGAAACAGAAAATTTGTTTGATTGCTAAGAGGAACAATTGATGAGGTCACTGTCACTCGGCTAGCGCCTAGCAGCAGACTTAGAAATGGAGCGGACCAGGGGAATCCGACTGTTCAATTAAAACAAAGCATCACCCTATATACAACGACAAAATGAGTTTTGTCGTTGTATATGAGTGAAATTTTGTTGCATGGGTGTCTAATAAATTCAATTCAATTCAAAAACTTTCACATAAGACTACCAAAATGGCATTATATAGGCAAAAAATAAACATATAAGGTAATATAAGATGTAAACAAATTTGGCAGGGAAGAAAAGCAATTCAAAGTAATACAAACAATAAAAAAGAAAAACACAAGCCTTACATTCTTGTGTTTAAAATCTAAAGTTTGTAGGTTGCGTATATTTGATATTCAACAGTATCTTTTTCACAACATGTTAATTTAAAAGTTTTATCAAATTAAAAGTTGTATAGGAGATGAGAGACTTTGTGGTGGTAAATTACATTTTACTTTTTTTATTTTTGGCATCAAAATGGATGTGTGACAGAAAAAGCTTTGTGACCCATTGCTTTATGTGACTCCTTTTGCTTTTTCTTAAGGTGACCTGAGACAGTTGATGCTATGGTAAGTGCTTTAAAGTTGGATTATACATATTTAATATTAATCAGTTATGTAATATTCACTTTTACTGAGTCTAAATTGATGAAATGATACTATGGGCAATATCCTGACAACATATCCCTGCATCTGAATACTCAGCATGTACTCACATCAGTTAGGAACCTTTATTCAACCATTACTGTGTAGTATGTATTAGAAGTATACAAGTGAGTAGTAGGGACTCAATTTGGATGTACTACACCACTGCCATCTTACCTGACATATGACCTGGATATTTACAGATACTGTATGTGCATACCCATGAACAATGCCACTACTGTTTTCATGTATATCCGCGATCATCTTTAAATTTTCCTGGGAAGTTCTTCTTCAGTTATCGGACTCCAGCTGCGTTATTCGGACACTCTGCAGATTGTGATGGACTGCATTTTGCTGACTATATACTAAGCTAGTGTGAGTATTTGGGTGCCTTATGGATTACGACGTACTGTATGAGTATTCAGATGTAGCCTGTGACACAGTTTACAGCGCAGAGCTCAAGTGCATTTGGTGGTGTGAACAACTCCACTTTACTATTTCCACAAGTGCATCTCATAGCAAAGAAAGTCGCAGTGTGCAAAGGGGCAGTATCACTGAATTAATCATGAGTGTGTTTTGGGCACAACGTGAAATAAATCAATCAGATTGTCATTGTTCCTTTGAGAGTCAGGTGCACTGGAATCTGGTATATCGCTATTCACAAAAAGGATACCAATGAGTTTTCTTGGTGAGTTAGCGGATCTGTGTGAAAATCATCAAAGTGCATGAGTGGAGTGCACCCACCAAAGCTCCCTGAGGTAAAACAGTGAAGGAGTAAGGTGAAGTTTTGTATTTTTCAATGAGTGTTTACTTATATTTTGTTTGTTGTTTTTAATTCAGTAACATTGCTTGTACAAGGAGAGTGTATGCATATCATGAACCCACTTATGTAAGGAATATCTGAGTACTGTGCTTTCTAAATAGCAGAAAAACTCTGCGGTCAATTTTAGACAAGGTTTTTGGTGGTCAATAATGCAATCAACCTGCACCGCACCTGATGACACCTTATTTTAACATTGTGTGCCATGAGTTCACAAATGACTGCAAGTGGACTTGCTAATTAAAGAACGCAGGCACTGGTTGTGAAAATGGCAATTGTATCGTATGAAAACTAGCAATGACAGTTGCTCTCCGCTGTACACCGGTTTGCACTGGGTGGAAGATAGGGCCCCAAATTACTGCACTGTGAAAAATTAAAAGTTGAGTCAACTTAAAAATGTATCATTACGAGCTGTGAAAAATTTTTAAGTTTTCTCAACTTCAGACCTGATAGTTGTGCTGACTTGTTCTCCTCAGTGAGCCTTTGAGTTCACACAGAAGAGAAGGTTAAGTTGACTCAACTTTGCATTACAACTACTAACTCAGGTTTAGTTCAGATCAAAGTATCTTTTGAATTAACTAATAATCTAACTCAGAAAAGCAAGTTGATTTAACTGGTTGCTGAAGTTGAATTTTTTTTTTAAATCTTTTGCAGTAGGTTGCGTTACATTTACTTTGTAAATAGTACCTTCAGCTTTTCCCCTGTTTTTCACTCGGAGTCATCACAGCAGGTCTGAGGTCGATCTGCATGTGGATTTGGCTAAAGTTTCCCACCAGATGCCCTTCCCGAAACAACTGCATATTACATGGACAATAAGCAGGGGTAGGGTTTGAACGCCATCATTCACCAACTTATTTATAGCATTTAAGAATTACAGACACATGCCAAATCAAGATGCAGATCCACTTCAGAGAAAACAAGGCAATGCAGCCTGCTATGAAAGAACTTTGTTTTTTAATTTTTTTTTTTTAATTTTTTTTTTTTTCAGGAACCATACAATCATCTTGCTTTTCTGAGTTAGGTTATTGGTTAATTCAAAAGATAATTTTTATCTGAACCAAATCTGAGTTGCTAGTTGTAATGCAAAGTTCATTAAACTTAAACACCTTTACATTTTTAAGTTGACTCAAGTTTTTATTCTTTACAGCGATGTCTAAAGAGGTTCACATTTCTCTTCTGCATGTGTAGGGGGATAAGACACAATGTCACATGGAACACTGAGGATCTGGGCTTCAGCTACCAGAATCTCCCCAGCACACTTCCATTCTTGTCCTGCCCCTCCACTGAAGGAGATGAAATAAAGTCTCGCCTATCACAGAACCACTCAGCCCATAAAGCAGCCCCATCTCCACAGGCAACACCCAAACAGAAACATCAGCATGAAGCATTGACTGTACCTCGCCACTCACAGCTCAGGCAGAATGAATTGGAGACTCAGAATGAACTGGAGTATTCCACCACAGAAATCCTGGAGGCAGCGTGTAATGACACCATCCCAGGCTTGACCGGTGTCTCCAACTTCACCGTGTTTCTCTACTGTAAGCTGTTTGAAGGGGAGAACGGCTCAGTGGATCTTGCAGAGAGTCAGATTGACCTGCACACCACGTGTTCGGACGCGGCTTGGTACCTGTCTGCTGCCGAGGAGGACTTCCTCTGGGTCCATGTATGCAGTGAGTTCTTCGCCCATGAATTCAACAACACTGTGTGTGCCAACTCCTCTTTCTGGCACCAGAGAGTACAACAGGTAATAATAATAATAACAAGAGCAATCTGAGATTTCTAACGTACGCAAATCACGATCACCTCCAAAATTCAATGGAGTCTTCCATGCCCTAATATCTATCTGTGGTGCAAATTTCGTCAAAATCTGTGAAGTAGTTTTGACGTAATCCTGCTGAAGGACTGACAGACAAATAAATAAATAAATGCTGATAATTTTATTATGTCCTTGGCGGACATAATAATTAAATCTCAGCCCACTATGTCTTATCCACTTTTGAAACACAAAGTAGACCTGCACTTTGAAAGTCCAGCGCAAAGGAAGGTACATAAAGTTCAACAAGGAGGTCAACCAAGCAAGAAGGCACACAGCCAATCAAATTTTGGTATTATTTTATTTTTATTTTTTATATATATATATTATGTTTATTGAGGCCAAGAAGTTTTAAACAATGTACGATATTTCTTTAAAAAAAAAGAAAACAATTTATCATAGATTTACAGGTTCCTGAAAGGAAAAGAAAACTTAATCATAGACAAGAGAACCGTCATGATTTTCCATCTGTATCCATAGTTATATATCAGCATCAGTTTTCTTCCCAGGCTCAATTTTTACATTTTTATGTATTTACTATGAACAGTTTGAACATAAGGGGGAGTTTCACTTTAATTCTCTGAAAGAATATAAACAGAGAAAAAAGGACATGCATATACATAAACAATTATAACAAAACAACAACAAAAAAGAGACTCAAATAAAATCTAATTTTAGGAATATATGATCAACATACCCAATCCAGCAGACCATATCCTAGAAAATATGTTAGTCTGGACCACATCTAAACACTCTCTGATTGTAGGAGGGTCTTGTTTTAACCACATTCTTGAGATAGCTTTTTTGGTTGCCACCAGAAGTATAAGTAACAACTTTTTTCTCTACAATCCCAAATTAGTCAAATTAGATGTTTTCTATGTTAAAGGTGTCAAACCTACGTGTGATGTTTACTTTGAAAGTCGCTTCCAAATGGAAGTGTATTTCTTGCCAGTATGGAGTTAGTACTGAGCAATCTCAGAAGACATGAAAGTGGTGGTTGTTATTTTTTTGTAATGTTTTATACTATGTTAAGAACAACACATATTAGTGATTAAAGAATTTTACAGTAATCAGTTTATAGATGTGTGTACAAGTTTCTTCTTTCTGTCTTTTGCTCCAGCATTAAATTAAATGTCATATTTACAGGCCTCGATGACAAAGAGTCATCAGTTGTTTAACCAGTCTAGTATCGATGACTTGTGTGTGCACCTGACAAGAGACTCTGCAGGAGGCCCAGGACTGGAAAAGGACTGTGTCACTCAGTTGGCCAGTAGGACGCTCACTGCACAAGCTTTCAGGCGTTGCTTCCTCCCAAACAATTCTGTCCTGATTTCAGCGCTGTGCGTTAGAGAGTCACATGACTCTAACCCCTCCTTCCCCGAAGACAGCTGGATTGTCTCATACTGCTCCAAAATCCATAACTTCTCCCGTGTAGAGGCCATTGAGGAAATTTGTCAGTACAGGGAATGGCCAGTCCAACATTTCTCCAACGCCACCCTCCTCGAGCTCTGTGGTCACACACATGGACTGAGACAGTACATCTGTCGAAACTCCTCACTCTACCATCTTTTGATAAGACGCACTCCTCAGCTCTCTGATTTCTGTGCTGATTTGCAGGGAGAACCGGAGGGCAAAAAGTGTTTTCTGCAGAGGTTTTTTGAATTGCTCCCAGCACCGTATCATTTTGACACTTCACAGCTGTGCATGAACCCGGCGCCACTGCTGGTGGACGTCCTGCACAAACTCAGTGTGTGTCAGCTGGAAGGAGGAGAGCGTGAGGGCTTTTTAATAGTACTGGGGTACGTGTTACGAGTGCTGGACTTCATGGTGGGGCTGTCCGTGGGTCTGGATGAGGAGGAGAGAGAGGCAAGGCAAGGTTTGGGTCAGGCCATCCTCCTCTCCAGTCTCCTTGACAACACTTCCTTCTGGGCCACACTGCAGCCAGAAGCCTCGGTGAGCGTCCTGCAGACTGTGGGAGTTTTCCTCCGCAGAGAGCAGAATGCCACTCTCAAAGAGGACCTGCTGAGCTGCTTCAGTGTAAGACAGCACCTTTACACACACACACACACACACACACACACACACACACACACACACACACACACACACACACACACACACACACACACACACACACACACACACACACACACAGAGAGAAATGTTTCAAATAACTCAGTTCTGTTGATCCATCAGCCTGTTTTGTGGGATCTTATTGAGCGGAACGACAACTCTTCTGCTCTCAAAGTTCTGCTGCAGGTACTGGTGCTGTGCAGAGACACTGACATTTAAACATCAACACATTAAACCACTAAACTTTAGGCTTGTTTTGTTTTTTGCTTCTTTTTTTTTTTCAATTTTGACAGGAGTACCTCCAGATGCCAAAAGACAGCATCCGCTCTCTAGTGATGTCTGCTGAAAAAGATGCTGTTAAGAGGTTTCTGTCCCACGTGCATCACAGTTGGGACCAGCTGCAAGTTGAAACTATCCAGGTTTGTTGTAAAACTCCCTGTAATACACAAAATTTTAGTAAATTCTTTTCTACAGGATCTGTCTATACAGAAGCATATTGCATTCACTGGATTAAAAAAAAATTAATTAGGTCCCTGATCTCATTACGAGATCAGGTGTCTCGTGGTCTTGTAATTATGAGATCTTTTCTCGTAATTACGAGATCAAGGGGTCTAATTTATTTATTTTTATCCAGTGAATGCAATACGCTTCCGTAGTCTGATGTCTTGGGGTGTAGACACTAAATAATGCGGTGTGCTCCTTAATGCAAAGTGCAAAGAGTATGGAGATGATGCGGTCAGAGTGACCCAATGGCAGGTTTTCAGGTTTGGAGCTAATGTTTCTGGCTTGCATGAAGCAGGCATAGTGTTCTTGAAGGCTGCAGTTCTCCTGGCAAACTGACTTAACTAATAGCAGCAAAACCAATGTTCAATCTGGAAACTTCATGTGCTGCAAGAGCGGAACAACACTCTGGACAACTGCTTTTTGTCATATCAAGCATCTTTCTGATGTTCTTCTTAGATGATGTTGTTCGACTACGTTAGAAGATACCCATTGACCTCGGTATGCCAACTGGGAGGTGTGGTAATATGCCTTGTTTAGGCCATCTTTTCTAGACCCTCTCCATGTGGACAAAGGAGTGTTGCCCCTGGAAAAGGCTGCTCGGTCATTCAGGGTGAAAGCTGAGAGATGTCATCTCCAGTCAACATTGGATGACCCATACACTTGAACTGTCTACATGCAGGATTGAGACTGTGCTTTCCAGTGTCGTCATTGTAGATTCTACATTGTGAGTGTCTTTCTCTTAGATTGGCTGCCAACCAAGGCCAACGAGCCTGGTTTGCCTGAAGGTTTTCCTTCCCATAGGTGGACTGCCTTCTGAGGCTGACAAGCGCCATCTACCCAACACGACTAGTTTTAAGGCACTAGTTACCTCCCTTCATTCCATCTCCTTGTCTGTGGAAAACAGCTCTGCCAGGCTTATATCTAAGCCACACATGAAGGCCAGGAGTTGGAGTTTGGCTGGAACAGTAATGATATAATAAACTATTTATATAGGACCTTCCCAGGAGCCAGCATGCTAAGAAAAATGGTGTTTGCCTTGCAGATGCTCCCAGTTGTTCATGGTCGCCACAGTGGATCCATTACAGATCCACATTTGGCATAGGTTTTTATGCCGGATCCCCTTTCTGATGCAACTCCACATTACATAGAGAATGGGAAGGGGTGATTTTGAAGCAAGAACCTTGTGCTCTGAAAACAAGTGCACTAACTGAACTGCTTGGCCACCGCACTGCCTGCCAAGGCCCCACAGTCCCCTTTAAGTTCCAAACCAAATTCCAGTGCTTATTCCATAGTTGTGTCTACTCCTATCCAAAAATGCATTTTTGTCCACTAGATCAGAATCATTATTGGAATCTGAGCCAAGGTACACCTATGGAGAGACAAATGTGGTCCACAACACATCCTTTATCCACATTGTGAGTTTAATCTTGATTGTTTACTTTTATTTGTGATTGCTGACCTGTGATCCTGATCCCAATCTTTGTTGCTGAACACTCATCTTTGATCATGATTGCACATTTTACATATTAAGCTATGCAAATGGTAGCAATTCTTAAATAGTTAATTTTACCTTTTTTAAACCTCTTGAATTAAAACTAACACTACAAGTACACCTTGATTGTTTCACTTCAACCTCATAGTGTATAAAGACACAACTACAAAAAAAAAAAAAAGCCACAAGGATGGTGCACCTACCTTTTGTCCACTCCTCTTTGCAGCACCTCTCAAGCTCCATCAGGTTGGATGGGGAGCGTCGGTGCACAGCCATTTTTAGATCTCTCCAGAGATGTTCAATTAGATTCGGGTCTGGGCTCTGGCTGGACCACTCAAGGACATTCACAGAGTTGTCCTAAAGCCACTACTTTGATATCTTGGCTGTGTGCTTAGAGTCATTGTCCTGCTGAAAGATGAACCCTCAAGAGTGCTCTGGTTCAGGTTTTCATCCAGGATGTCTCTGTACATTGCTGCATTCATCTGTCCCGCAATCCTGACTAGTCTCCCAGTTCCTGCGGCTGAAATACATCCCCACAGCATGATGTTGCCACCACCATGCTTCACTGTAGGGATGGTGCCTGGTTTCCTTCAAATATGACACCTGGCTTTCACCCCAAAGAGTTCAATCTTTGTCTCATCAGACCAGATAGTTTTGTTTCTCATGGTCTGGGAATCCTTCAGGTGCCTTTTGGCAAACTCCAGGTGGGCTGCCATGTGCCATTTACTAAGGAGTGGCTTCTGTCTGGCCACTCTAGATTTGTGCCTTGAGACAATCCTGTCTCGGACATCTACAGCCATTTCCTTTGAATTCATGCTTGGTTTGTGCTCTGACATGCACTGCCAACTGTGGGACATGTAGACAGGTGTGTGTGCCTTTCAAAATCATGTCCAATCAACTGAATTTACCCCAGGTGGACTCTAATTAAGCTGTAGAAACATCTCAATGATGATCAGTGAAAACAGGATGCACCTGACCTCAATTTTGAGCTTTGTGGCAAAGACTGTGAATACTTATGTACATGTGATTTCTTAGTTTTGTGAACAACTGAACAACTTTTTATTATTTTAAAGTAATGAACAGATGCATCAAACAGGTAACAATACAATTAGATTATTATCATAAATAAAGAAAGAGCTAGAGAGAGAGAGCGAGAGAGAGAGAGAGAGAGAGAGAGAGCGAGAGAGAGAGCGAGAGAGCCCAGCGGCGACCTCCCTCCCCCCCCCCATATCACCCCTCACATCTGGATCTCTACAGGACTCTAGCAGGACATGAAAGACCATGTTTTCACCAAAAAAAAAAAGAGATAGTGATCCAGCACCATGCATTCTTGCCACTGATAGTTCCATGTTTATGATGTCAATGTACATGTTAATCCAGTGGGGCTTAGTAACTGTATGTGGAGGTTTCCAGCGTAAGGCCAGCATCTTTTTGGCAGCAGTGATTCCTGTTAGGAGTGTACGTCTCTTCAAACATGACAACTCTAGTGAAGTGGTATCATTCAAAAGTAACACAATGGGACAACATAGTACAGTGACATTCAGTACAATGGAAAGAGCAGCACAGACGTCACCCCAAAAAAGCCCCACGTCTTTACATTCCCAGTACATGTGCATATTTGAGCCTATAAGTCCGTCTGAGCACAGAGTGCAGATTGGAGATGTTAACCTTTTCATGAGAAAGTTTATTCTTGGAGTGAGGTAAGTCCTGTGGATATAGTTTAAATGGATTTGTTGATGGTCTGGGTTTTTAGAGGCAAAGATAATTGAGGACCAGATCTTTTCCCAATCCAGTGAATCATCTCCGATGTAGTGCTTCAGTTTACTAGACCACACACGTGTAATAGGACGGGTTTTATAGGCGGTGTCTTGGAAAAGTGAATATATTCGGGAGATTAGACCTCTTTTTTGACCTTTATTGTATAAAAAGGAGTGCAAAGGATGAGTAGTGAGAGGAGAATTCCACGGCACTCCATATGCTTTCATGGATGATCATAGCTGAAAGTACAACAACAGTGATGTTCCAGGCAAATGATAACACATTTTCAAATCATTAAAGTCACGAAGCCCATCCTCATTATTTATCTGACAAAACATGGACACCCCAAGAACTCCAGTGTGGGGAACAGTTATTGAAGAGTGGACTATTCAGGTGCCATTTACATGTGCTTTTAGATTCCTTCTCAGCAGTAACCCATATCCATAAGAGGAAACTCATTATTGGACCAAGCCGTAGCTTAGCTCATTTCAAAGGAACAGCAGAGTATATCAGATCCTCCAATTTATGTGGGGATGCTAGGTTCTGTTCTATTAATTTCCAACAGGGATCCAAATTCTGATTCATAGCCAATCTTTGAATGGTCTCAATACAAATGACCAAAAGTAATATTTAAAGTTAGGCATGGAAAGATCACCCTCCGTTTTGTGATGCTGGAGTGTCGATAGCTTCACACGGGACCGTTTACCTCCCCAAATAAATTTAGAAACCAAAGAATGGACTTTTTTCCAATAATCAGCTTTGGGTGGTAAGGGTAACATTGAAGAAAAGAAATTTATACGTGGTAGAATGTCCTTTTTAACTACTGACACACGAGCTTATAATGATTTTGGCAAGTGGGACTATCTATTGAGATATGCCTCGATTTTGAAAATTCTTATTCGCAATATTAGACAATGAAGGAAAAATATCCACCCCTAAGTATTTGAATTTCTTTACCACTGCAATGTGCTGAGATACTGAACTTGTTCTCCATGTAGAATTTAGAGGGAGAAGTGCAGATTTTGTCCAATTGATCTTATAACCAGATAGAGAACTAAATTGGTGAAAGGTATCTAAAATATGTGGTAATGATGTGACTGCTCTATCAAAAAATAATAATACATCATCGGCATACAGCGATATGGAATGTGAGGTGTTGTGAAAAGTGATGGGGGAAATATCTGGGTGTTGACAAAATTTCTGTGCAAGGGGCTCTAGTGAAAAAATAAAAAGAAAAGGACTTAATGGGCATCCCTGTTGGCACGACTGTGATAGACTAAATCTGTTTGATATTATGCCATTTGCGTTTATCATTGCAGACGGGTTATTGTAGAGTAGTTTAATTAAATTAATAAAAGTTGGACCCAATTTAAAACGCTGAAGAACCATTCACAAGTAATCCCATTCTGGCCTATCAAAGGCTTTCTCTGCGTCAAGGCTCAATACTGCACATGGTGAGGGTATATCCTTGGCAGCATGAATTACATGAAACAGACGCCGTATGTTATCAGAAGCTATCCGTGATTTCACAAAGCCCGTCTGGTCACTCTTAATTAGGGTTTTTATATGGGGTTCTATTCGGTAGGCCAATACACAAGCAAAGATTTTATTTCTGCATTGAAGATAGACATAGGTCTATAATTCCCACACTGCATGGTGTCCTTGTTGGTTTTTGGCAATACAAATATCAAGGCGGCATACATGTAATTGAAAAAGACACCAGCTTCAACAGCTTTATGAACCATGGCTAAAAAGTATAGTCCCAGCTCATCACAGAAAGTGAGATAGAACTCTGGGGGGGATCCCATCCCATCCCGGAGACTTGCCCAGAGTGATTGGTTCCCCAAGGCGCTGTGCAACTTCTTGCGCAAGTGTGGGGAGGTCAAAGTCCTGTAAAAAGGTTTCACATTTAGTTTTATCCAATGATATTTCAGATTTGTACAAGTCTGCATAAAAGTTTTGAAAACATATATATATATATATTTTTTTTTTTACACGTAAAGGGCTACATTTGTCTGTCTGTCTGTCTGTCTAGGATAAACTCCCAAACTATAATATGTCGCCCTAAAAACTATATATATTCTGAATCCTCATGAAATGGGGAACAAACTGGTACCATTGTTCAAAAAGTTGAACTGAAAATTACCCCCAAAATAGCCATTTATGTAAGACCATACAGTGTTGTACCATATGCAATAAACTGCCAAACTATAATATGTAGCCCTAAAAACTATATATATTCTGAATCATGACATGGGGAACAAACTGGTACCATTTTTTTTAAAGTTGAACTGAAAATCACCCCCAAAATAGCCATTTAGTGTTATTTTGTTTAGTGTTAGTTTAGTGTTTTCAGTGTTTTCATTGTTATTGTTGTGTATGACTAACTTGGACGCCCTTTTCTGTTTGCTGCAAATCAAATCTACCTACGGGTACAAATAAAGTCACCTTAACCTGAACCTGAATTTATGTAAGACCATACAGTGTTGTACCATGTGCGATAAACTCCCAAACTATAATATGTAGCCCTAAAACAGTTCAACTTTTTTAAAAAGTATTTCCACTTAGTTTGGGGAGTCCACCTCTTATAGTTCTGCTGGACAAACTTTAGCCCATTAACTACGTATTATATTTATAAGACATCAGCATTACAAAAACAAATGTTGGGAAGTTGTTTTGATTAAAATGATTGGCATTTGGCTTATGTCTAAAACAGGTTAACCCGGGCAGCGCCGGGTACCCCAGCTAGTATATATATATATTTGAAATGGGACAGTGCATATTAATGGACATAGTTCCATGTAAATATGCCGGATTGTAGTAAAATGCTAATTTCCATCCATAGTCCCAGTAACATAAAAACAGATTAAGACCACACAACATACCAAAGTAAATTAATCATGACAGAAAAAGAATGAAAACAAAATACATATACAAATATTTACAATTCAAACTAACAATAATTGATAGATAATAAGTAGCCAACAGGTGGAGGAACCAAAACAGTTTCATGATCGGTGTTGAGGTGCAAAAGTACTGTATTAAAGTGACAAGTGCTACGTGTAAAAGTGCTTCAGTGCCTGGTTGTAATTGCACATTACAGTACTAGGTTGTATTGCACGTTGCCCAATACACTCATTTGCACATGCACAAGTGTAAATATTGCACAGGGTGTCATACACAAGTTTATTATGTAAAGACTACTAAAGCATTTAATAAAAAAAAAGACAAGGGTATTGTGTACATATAACTGAAAAAGAAACTCGAGTAGTGCCTCCACAGTTGAATTGTGTTTTAGGCTACAGATGGTTGCATGTCTGATTTGCCAGTAACCAAGCTTTCAGTTGTCCTTTGAAAGTACTGAAAGTGGTGTTCTCCCTGATTGTGACTGGGACGTTGTTCCAAACTTGCCCACCTTTAATGGATAACACATTCTGACCAAAGGTGGTCCTTCTATGAGTAATCTCACAGCCACCTCTTGTGTCAGATCTTGTACCATACCCTGTGAATCTTTTTATGTGAATGTATTCTTTAACAGGAGTTGGTGCTGGTCATGTAAACATTTATATACAACCCCTGGCAATAATTATGGAATCACCGGCCTCGGAGGATGTTCATTCAGTTGTTTAATTTTGTAGAAAAAAAGGAGATCACAGACATGACACAAAACTAAAGTCATTTCAAATGGCAACTTTCTGGCTTTAAGAAACACTATAAGAAATCAGGAAAAAAAATTATGGCAGTCAGTGACGGTTACTTGTTTAGACCAAGCAGAGGGAAAAAATATGGACTCACTCAATTCTGAGGAATAAATTATGGAATCACCCTGTAAATTTTCATCCCCAAAACTAACACCTGCATCAAATCAGATCTGCTTGTTAGTCTGCATCTAAAAAGGAGTGATCACACCTTGGAGAGCTGTTGCACCAAGTGGACTGACATGAATCATGGCTCCAACACGAGAGATGTCAATTGAAACAAAGGAGAGGATTATCAAACTCTTAAAGAGTAAATCACCACGCAGTGTTGCAAAAGATGTTGGCTGTTCACAGTCAGCTGTGTCTAAACTCTGGACCAAATACAAACAACATGGGAAGGTTGTTAAAGGCAAACATACTGGTAGACCAAGGAAGACATCAAAGCGTCAAGACAGAAAACTTAAAGCAGTAGGTCTCAAAAATGGAAAATGCACAACAAAACAAATGAGGAACGAATGGTTGGAAACTGGAGTCAACGTCTGTGACCGAACTGTAAGAAACCGCCTAAAGGAAATGGGATTTACATACAGAAAAGCTAAACGAAAGCCATCATTAACACTTAAACAGAAAAAAACAAGGTTACAATGGGCTAAGCAAAAGCAGTCGTGGACTGTGGATGACTGGATGAAAGTCATATTCAGTGATGAATCTCGACTCTGCATTGGGCAAGGTGATGATGCTGGAACTTTTGTTTGGTGCAGTTCCAATGAGATTTATAAGGATGACTGCCTGAAGAGAACATGTCAATTTCCACAGTCATTGATGATATGGGGCTGCATGTCAGGTAAAGGCACTGGGGAGATGGCTGTCATTACATCATCAATAAATGCACAAGTTTACATTGATATTTTGGAAACTTTTCTTATCCCATCAATTGAAAGGATGTTTGGGGATGATGAAATCATTTTTCAAGATGATAATGCATCTTGCCATAGAGCAAAAATTGTGAAAACATTCCTTGCAAAAAGACACATAGGGTCAATGTCATGGCCTGCAAATAGTCCAGATCTTAATCCAATTGAAAGTCTTTGGTGGAAGTTGAAGAAAATGGTCCATGACAAGGCTCCAACCTGCAAAGCTGATCTGGCAACAGCAATCAGAGAAAGGTGGAGCCAGATTGATGAAGAGTACTGTTTGTCACTCATTAAGTCCATGCCTCAGAGACTGCAAGCTGTTATAAAAGCCAGAGGTGGTGCAACAAAATACTAGTGATGTGTTGGAGCGTTCTTTTGTTTTTCATGATTCCATAATTTTTTCCTCAGAATTGAGTGATTCCATATTTTTTTCCCTCTGCTTGGTCTAAAAAAGTAACCGTTACTGACTGCCACAATTTTTTTTTCCTGATTTCTTACAGTGTTTCTTAAAGCCAGAAAGTTGCCATTTGAAATGACTTTAGTTTTGTGTCATGTCTGTGATCTGCTTTTTTTCTACAAAATTAAACAACTGAATGAACATCCTCCGAGGCCGGTGATTCCATAATTTTTGCCAGGGGTATGAAACAGGCATATCTGAATACCTTCAAATTTTCAAAGTCTAGAAATGTATGCTTTTCCAGAACCTTACAGTGATGAGCTATATTGTCTATCATATATCTTAACTGCTCTGTTATACAGCTGCTCTATGGATTTTAATACTGAGGTACCTGCAAAATGCTGTTAGTGAAACAGTAATCAATGTGTGAAAAAACCTTGCAAAAGAGATACATTTTGGCTGCATTAATTGTTAGAGAGAGGCGTATATGTTTAAAATTTAGTAAATTAAAATTTACTGTGTTTTTGACTTTTTTAATGTGTTTTTTGAAGGACACGTTTGAGTCCAGGATAACTCCAAGATATTTAAATTGAGATACCAGCTCCAACTCCTCCCTGTCAAAGAACACATTGGACATTCTAATGTCAGTGGGACGGTTGCTAAACATCATACATACTGTTTTTTTTGTATTTAACTGTAGGCAAGTGTCATTTAAATAGTGTTGTATATTGTGTAGCACATCCGTGAGTTTTGAAGAGAAAATGACCACATCATCCTCGTACATTTGTACACTGAAATCTTTGCACATATTTGGTAAGTCATTTATGTACAGCGAGAAAAGTAAAGGTCCAAGGATTGATCCTTGTGGGACACCGACTGGGTTGTTAAGAAAAGGGGATTCAAAACCATTTACGGTAACACATTCTACTCTTTTTGTTAGATAAAATTTGAACCATTATATTGTTTCAGATGAGAAGTTGAAATATCTCAGTTTTTTCAGAAGTATTTGGTGGTCTACTGTGTCGAATGCCTTTCTAAGGTCTAGGAACACAGCATCCACATACAAGTTTTTATCCAGCATATACTTAACCTTTTCTAAAAACACACAGTGTGCTGACTCAGTTGAGTGATGGGGACGGAAGCCAAATTGCATCGGATGAAGTAGATTAGGTCCTCTATTCAGATGTTTGATCAGTAATTTTGAGACCCATTTTTTCAATTATTTTAGAAATCACAGGAAGAATGCTGATTGGCCGGTAATTGACCACTGATGTCTTATCCCCAGATTTAAAGATGGGCGATACTGTGGCTAATTTCCTGGATGATGGTACTTCCTTTGAGATAACGGACTGATTAACAAGAATAGTGATTGGTTTTATCAGTGCGTTAGAATGTGTTTTTAGAAAGTCATTGTCTAAGTCAGATGTATCCTTGGCCTTTGAACATTTCAAAGCAGAAATAATGTTCTTTACCTCTGATTCAGTAATCTGCTCTAGTTTAAAAACAGGCTGGTTATTTAAAATTGATCTTGGCAAAACATTAGTGGGGGCATAAAGCTTTGTTATGTCTTTCACACTGTTTAGGAAGTATTCATTAAACGTTTGGGCCAATACTGTAGGGTCCTTAACCAGGATATTATTATTATTATTCAGTTCAAGTACAGTGTGCCCCTGCTTGTTATCTTTTCCTAGCAGGTTGTTTTCTTTAGGAGCTGTCAGCAATTTTTGGTTTGAGCTGACAGCTGTAATGTTGGAATACTTGTCACATTTTTGCAGACTAAGAGAGACTTGCCCTTGAGCCATTAAAATAGTAGTTCCTTCTGGTCCTATGCATCTGAAATTCAGCTTGTAGTCTGAAAATGTTGTTCAAACTTAATCGGACTGCGTCGATTTTCTTTTTGTTGTCCTCTGTGGCCCCATCCCCTTGCTGAGCCTGTTCGAGCCTTTGTAGTTCATTTTCAAGTGTATTAATTTTGCTTAGTCTTGCTCGGTTAAGGTATGAAGTGAAGGAGATAGTTGTATTTCTCACAAATCCTTTAATTGCACCCCATAGAACTCGAGGGTCCTCTACTGAATTAGCATTCTCTGAGATAAATGTTTTAAAAGTATTTTTTAAATGATCACAGAAATTCTTGTTTTTGAGTAATGTGGTGTTAAAGCACCATCTTGTGGCTTTGGTGGGAGTCTTGGCAAGTGTAAGCTGTGATGTGACAACACAATGGTCAGATAAAGAGTTAGGATGAATCATAGTTGAATGAATTTCAGAATATGAAAATGCAGAGGCCAGTAAATAATCTATCCTTGAAGAGGTTTTGTGTCTGTATGAATAAAAACTCTTAGGTTTTTTTTTTAATATAAATTTGCAAAAATCTAAAACAAAAAACTTTTTTCACATTGTTATTATGGGGTATTGTGTGTAGAATTTGACAAAAATGTGGAAAAAGTGAAGTGCTGTGAACACTTTCCAGATGCACTGTATGAGTAAAGATAGTTGATTAGTTGAAATATGCAGATGTTTTGTATCTCTTTTTTGAATGTATGCCATGGCCTATGCATACTTAAAGAGGTCCTGTGATTGGTTTGAGTCTGACTCTTTTGTTTTCTCTGACAGGCCTCTCAAAAAGAGCTGCAGGCCATGGAAACAATGACAGCCGCCTTCATCCATAAATTCCCCCGTGTGACCCCGGAGCTTTTTGTGGACCTGTCACAGTTTATTCCCTTCATGTCTGTCTCTGACATCATGAGGTTCCCGGTCTCATTGATGACCAATGACAGTGTGTGAGTCGCTAACCACAAAAACAGAGAGAGAGATCATGTTAAAATTTTTCTGTCAGCCTTGATGCTGATAGTCCTCCGTCTTTTCCTTTGAAGGCTGACTGCCATCCGTGATCACAGCTCGGGAATGAAATCGCTGCAGAAAAAAGCCTTCGTTAAAAGACTCCTGCAGTCAAACTTGGTGGGTGATGTTCCTACATGGCCACCGTTCTTCCTCAGTTCCATCCTTCCACTCCTGCCTTACCTCCCAGTCACTCATTTTCAGCAGCTGACGTCACAACAGGTCAGTGACACTTTCACTTCAGCACCTCTTTCTCTAATTTCAGCCTCCTCAGATGCAGTAAACTATTTAATTTTGGGTCCATAACCATTCATTTTGTTAGCAGCTTGTTTGTACTGTGTCATTTCCCTTAGCTGACCTCTCTGGTGGAGATGCTTGGCAACAGCAATCTGGATGCGGTGAGGGGACACCATGTGCTCAGGACCTTGTTCAGCAAGAAAACCAACCTGACCAGAGATAACGTATTGAGGTGGGACATGGATACTCCATGTTTTTGTGCTTAACTCTGTGTGACCACTCACAAGTACTGAAATCATAAATTACCCAGGTGCAGGAATTATTAACCTGCAGGGGTCCAGAAATATAATTAGAAAACAAAAACCATTGATGTGGACTTGCCGGCGGGTCCACGGACCTCTAAGGGTTAAGCTAAGGGTCTTGCAGTGGGAGTTGTGGTACTGGTTAATGCAAAAAATATTCTTACCATTCACCATTTTATCTGTGATGAGTGTAAAATTGATACTGATTCCAGAAGAAAATTGAAGCTCCACTTTCCTGAACACTGCAGGCCAAGCTTGTCCATGTAGGTCCAGTTCATGGTTGGACGTCTTGGTACTCACTGGGATATAAACCTGCAGTCTAGGTGCACTGTGTTACTTGTCAGTCTACTCAACTTGATAAATTGCAGAATGTTAGCAGAACGGACCCTAGGTCAAATTTTATTTTTGGTTAATGAAGTCAAAGCTTCAGGTCCATATCCAAAAACAACAGAAGGTGGAAACAAATATAATATGCATTTCATCTCACACCAGTAAGTCTGCTGATCAGTCGCTGTGTTTATTCTGCATGGTTTTCTCAACTGTGTACCTCTGTAGTGTCTACACAGCATGTCTACTCCTGCACATGCTTGAGTGGGCACATATCATGTATTCACCACAGTGTTGTAAAACCACATTGACCTCATATCAGTCATTAATAAGTGTGTGTGTGTGTGTGTGTTACTGCATCCTCCCAAAACACATTTGTTCACCATTTTGATGTGTTCACTGTCAAAGTCCACAAAAATACTGATTTTGAACTGCAAAGAGCTCAGTTTTTCTCTTTCAGTTCAGTGTTGTCTTGAGGGGTCGCTTCCTCACATGATATCATCGAAGTCTGCCTTTCTCACAGGTTCACATTTCTGAGCGTTTATCAGCAGCAGGTGAAATCAAGCTAAATTCCCCATGTGTGTGACTTCATTTCTCTGGGCGTATGGCACCAAAAATAAAACACAATACATCAATATTTTTGTAATTCTTTATTTATTTAGAATAATCATCTCATTTGATAGGGGTGGTCGCCAAGTGGTTAGTGCGCTTGGTTTCAGTGCATAAAGTTCCCAGTTCAAACCCCACTCCTGCCATATTTCTCCATGTAATTGTTGTGTGGGCCGCTGAAGAGGAGGTACTGCTGGCCCACCACCACCAGATGGCGCCCTGCTTGGAGTGCGGGCTTCAAGCAGGAGAGGGCGCCGGAGCCACTGGGAGTGACAGCTGTCACTCTTCATCAGCACCAGCTGTCACTCAGTCAACTCATCACCATCTCCATAAAGGCCGGACTGCGACTCCACCTCCTCGCCGAGAAATCAACTACCATTCAGGTAATTTCTCTGCTGACTTACATTAAGTAATAATCTGAACTTCTTTGCAGCCGTTTTCCTGTGGTGTGTCCTTATCTGTGGGATTGGTGTTTGGTGTGGACTGCGACGGCTTCGCCTCACACCCCAAACCAGATAAGTGGTTAAACAGGAGCTGCACGAGTGTGTGATTGGAAGTGGAGGTGCTCCCTCCTTAAAGAACACAGACTGTGGGTTACTGAGTGTGCGAACTCACACTCATCAATACTGTTTCTGTTCTCTGCCAGCAGTACCGGGTCTGACTGCTGAAGACAGTGGCCACCTGGGGCGCAGGGCTTGGCGGCTCCGGTGTTCTTCAGGTCCGTTGGTGGTGGAAGCTGTGTGGGATCCGGCTCTTCTCTCGCCAGACGTCTTCTATCTTCGAGCCTGCCACACGTCACCTTGTGTATAATTGACATTCCACCATATTGTTTTTGTCTGTACTTCGTTGTGCAATTCACAACATTAAATTGTTACTTTTTGGCTTATCCATTGTCCGTTCATTACCACCCCCTGTTGTGGGTCTGTGTCACGACACTTTCACAACAGGATTTCTCGGCCAGTAATGTGAAGTTGTGTCAGGAGGGTCATCCGGTGTAAAATGTGTGCCAAATCAACATGCAGCTCTGCCTTGGATCTGCTGTGGTGACCCCGAGTGAAAAACAATGGAGCAACCAAAGAGACTTACTAATCAGCTCATTTGACATTTCATTTTCCAGTGAAATGCACTTTAATTCTTGTGATCTTTGTCAAAAATGTTGTGTTGCAGTTCTGTGTAAAAAAAAAAAAAAACAACCAACAAAAAAACAACCTAACATTTAAATTTGATTTCATAATCATAAAAGTGAAAGACTTCTTCCTGCAGGTTAGGAGTTCTAGCATGTTACCTGGAACCACTGGACCTACGTTCACTTCTTCAGGACCCAAACGGCTCCTCTGCCCTCTGGCATCAGCTGGCTCAGTGCATGTCCGAGGGTCTCATCAGTGCCAGCGGCAGGGTGAGCAGCACACCACTGACACCTCTTAATTGGAATTTTGACACTCTAAACATTTGATACCATTGCCACCATCAGTAACAGTTTTCGGTGTTGTTTTGGGCAAAGCTGTCCTCTTGGCTGACACCAGCTGTTGAGACCCTGAATGTGAGCAGCATGTCTCCATCTGACCTGTCTGTGCTCAGCGCTCTGTTACCACAGTTAGGAGCTTCCTTCTTGCTGTCGTTACCATTACAACAAATCATAGAAATCCTCTCACAACCAGGACAGCACGAATATTCTCCTGCCCAGGTCAGCCACACAGTTCCATCAGAACAACAGGCCGTTCTTATGCCAAATACAGTTACTTTTTCTTACTTTTTCTAGCAAACAGTAGCTGTTTGCAGAAACATTTCCAAATTTTATTAACAAAGGTGATGTCTTATAATCAGTTAATTTCACTATTTATAATTTTAAGATGAAAATGTGCAAAATGTAAATATCATATAATGTAATATTGTCAGTAATGTGCTCGCTCGCTCTCTCGCTCTCTCTCTCGCTCTCTCTCTCTCTCTCTCTCTCTCTCTCTCTCTCTCTCTCTATATATATATATATATATATATATATATATATATATATATATATATATATAAATAGGGATTGTCACCATGACAATTGTCTTTGTGTAAAATCTGATGGTATTGTGTTCTTGAAAAAAATTTTTCTCCAGGCTTTTCAAATATTATCCAAGATTTCCAAGGACACCAATGTAAGTAGTCATTTAAAATATTTGGACAGATTTCAGCTGCTTGCACTCAAATGAAAGACTTTATAATGGGATCCTCTCTTTGTTTGGCAGCTGACAATAGAACAACTGTGCACACTGAAGCCTTTACATGCTGGTTTCTCCACTGCTGTGCTGAAAGACCTCCACTGGTCTGAGATCAGCGATGCTGCACGGTGCCACTGTTGGACAACTCTGCTAACTGAGCTAACACCTGGTCACAGAGCAATTCTGTACAATTCAGTGCCGGAGGTGACATTAATATTAACTTTTTATTTCATCCAACTTAAAAGAGGGTATACTATTAAAAATGTTTTTTTTTTTACATCAACTTTTTACATTTAAATGTAATTGGGATTTTGTTATTAACATCCTCAAAGTCTCAGAATTATATGTCGATGTAATTTAATTGGTATGTAATGTGTGTCACAGACATATAGAAAACAGTATAAGTGCTTGCTAGATGAGACATGCCCATATATATTTGTAGAGCTGCAGTAGTAATATGTCATTTCAGTCATCTGGGTTGGATACACCAGCTATGACATTTTGGCCATGTGTATTTCTCTCTCTCATTGGTCCAGCATGTTTGTGGGTAAGTTTTGAGGATGCCAGCAGCACGAGAAGGCTGAAGGGACACCCACATTTCACCTGGCTGTAACAGATAGATGGTTGCTATGGAGGGGGTGCATTTGGACTGGTTGTCTGCCTGGATGGCTGCCATCCTGGACCTGAAGCGGTTCTACTGACGCATGCTCTAGACTTAACTGACAATTTAGCTAATCTAGTTTTCACCTCTGTGGAAGCTGTTTTGTGTTTCTTAAATGGCCTTTTTTTGTATCAACAGGCTCTTCAAACAGGTCTGCAGAACTTCACTGAAGAGCTTCGCTGTCTTTTACCATTCATGCCTCTGAGACAGCTGACAGAGGTTTTGAATGCAGAAACACTCCTGAGAGACATCACACTGTATAGAGACGTACGCTGGTCCCCACATCAGGTACGCATTCTGCTTCAACGGGTGTGACATTTACCTTCACAATGATATGACCACAATAGGTTGCCAGATCTCTTTTGTCAGAAGAAAGGGCTTTTTTTTGGCTTTGGCTTTGGCCTGCTCTCACTTTAATCTGCTACTCGTTGGTTATGCTTCAGATGAGCCTTTCAAGATATTAATACTCCATACGCATCAACTGCCATCATGCTAATTAGTTTGGATGTAGTACAATAGTGTGGAGGAGTGTAGCATAAATTAATCATAGCTACCTTAAAGGGATTTTGTCACAGAGAAGAGTGTATTAGCCTGCTTTCACCACCTGTTCTCAGCCTAACAAGGATCATGTCAAATCATTAACTCCTTAAATAGCTGAGGATATTTTATATGATATGATTTTTGTCTTCTTCCTCCAGGTGTGACCTAATTTTCTAGCATTAAATTTACTCCATCATGATTTTTTATTATTATTATGATTGATTTGAAACAAACCTTAATCTTCGGAAATGTCATAGAAAATGCAGAAAGATAGCCGAGATGTTGTGTGTGTTCCGTGCTGAATGTTTGCCTGTGTGAGCACGCTGCCTGACAGCTGTCCAGAATAGCAGCGAGCACCACTGATAGATGTTTTCAAAAAATGATGAAAAACATTTCATAATCAGCTTGTACACTTTATCCAATTAGGGGTACATTAGTTTAACAGTAAACCACTTTTTTCATTTTGAACAGGCGCAGTATCTGTTCAGGAAGATCCATGATTTTAAAAATGTTACCAGCAAGATGGTGAAGTAAGTTGAACCAGAAGCTTTGATTCCACGTTTGAAGTATAAAATAAACACGCACAGTTTTATATGGATTGTCTCCTGCTCCTCTTGCAGCAGCTTGGGTCATATCGCCAGTGGAATGAGTTGTGAGTTTCTGAGGCTGTGGAGTAATGAGTCAGATTTTGTAGAGCTGCTTGGCTCCATCAGTGGGCTGCCTGGAGGCGTGAGGTCTGCACTGGTGAGAAACAAATGTTCCAGTGCTCCTCCTCACTCTCTCTGTTACACAGTCGTGATGCTAATGTGCATTTCAGCTTCAGAGTTAAATGTGCAAAGAAATCATGTTCTCATAATAACGAGTTCAGATGGGTTTGGCTGTTTCACCAGCGAAAATGTATCGTAGAAGAACTGCGGAATCGACCTGACCTTGACCTCAGCGGTTTGAGCTCTGGGTTTGCAGCAACATTACCGTAAGAATCTTGTTTTAAATTTACACATGAATGCCTCCTCGGTTTGTAGTTATTCACGCATTATTCCACCCGTTTCTTCTTCTGTTCTGCTGCAGAGTGACGCTGATGGAAAACTTGCCAAATTCATCATTAAGAGCTGTTTTGGATCACGTTCAGGGACACTTTGCTGATTTCCTTAAACTGCCTTATTATAAACAGATTAATTTAGCAGAGAGGACATTTACTGAGCTGGTAAGTCAACATGAACTGTGCAAAATTCTGTTTAGTCTCGAAGATTTAGATGACACACTTTAACTGAGCAATATATTTTAAATGCACTATTTGGTTTTGTTTTGAGCAGTTGATACAATATTAATAACATATTAAAACTGCTGTCTGCAGAGACTACTTTCTCATACACTGAAAACTGACATTTCTTTCCTTCTGGTTGTAGTACCAAGACTGATTGAATCTATTGTGAACATTTGATGATTGATACTGATGTTGCCTTCGTGATGTCTGTAAACTCGGAAAATCCAAGTTGGAAACGTAAAAGATCAGAAAGTTCATTTGATGAACTTAGAAAGCAATACAGGTGCACAAAGTAACACATTCAAGCTTTGCCGTTTTAAATACAACTGCTGTGGTTGGGAAAATGAGATCACATGATTGAATTTTATTGCAGGTGTCTTTGCTAAAACTATAACACTAGCAATTTCACAAATATATCTTCTTCTTCTGCTCTGCTCCCGTTAAGGGTTGCCACAGCAGATCAATCGTTTCCATCTCACCCTGTCCTCTGTCACACCAGTTACCTGCATGTCCTCCCTCAGCACATCCATAAACCTCCTCTTTTGCCTCCCTCTTCTATTCCTGCCTGGTAGATCCGTCCTCAGCATCCTTCTCTCTATATACCCTTGGATCCTCCTCTGCACATGTCCACACCATCTCAGTCTTGCCTCTCTGACTGTGTCTCCAAACTGTCCCACCTGAGCTCAAAATCAAATCAAAATGGTCGAACTTAAAATCTATTCAATTATATTATGTGTCACTTTGTTGCCACAATTTTTTTAAGCAACCATTGGTCAAAATTTTTACAGTGTACCCATTCTTTCATGCTTGGGCACATTCTCCACCACCTCTTCTAACTCACTCCAGAAATCTTCTTTCTCCTTCATCTCGCGACCTACCTGTGTGGGCATATGCACTGATGATATTCATCATCACCCCTTAAATTTCCAATTTCACACTCATCACCCTGTCAGATACTCCCTTAACCTCCAACACACTCTTAACATACTCTTCCTTTAAAAGGACCCCAACACCATTTCTCTTCTTATCCACACCAAGATACAACAACTTGAACTCATTGTCTATGCTCCTGCTCTTACTTCCCTTCCACTTGGTCTCTTGCACACACAATATGTCTATCTTTCTCCTCTCCATCATGTCAGCCAGCTCTCTCCCTTTACCAGTCATACTACCAACATTCAAAGTCCTGACTCCCACTTCCACCCTTCTAGTTTTCCTCTTCTCCAACTGTCTGTGGATATGTTCTTCTTCGCCCATCAGTAACCCAATTTCTGCCGGCACCTTGTTGGGCAACGGCAGTGGTGGTGGTCATTGTCAACCCGGGCCTCGACCAATCCAGTATGGAAATTCAAATTGTGTTCTGCATGTTTGGGTTGGCTTTTCTTTTTTTTGTTTTTACACCAGATGCCCTTCCTGACGCAACCCTCCTGTCAGGTGTGGCACAAACCAAGCAGGACACAAATGCAAAACGCTCACAAACAGACTGGTGTAAGAAAAAGGTTTAATTACAAGCTGGGATTCGGTACACAGGAGGTCCAGTAGCGATGCCAAAGGTACAGACAGACGTGAGGCTGAGGCTTGGTCCAAAACAGGCTGTGGTCAAAAAACACGGCGTGGAGGTAATCAGAGGCAAAGACAAGTAAAAGGTCGAGAGCAAAACAAAGTCAGATACTGGCAGGCTGAATACAAGGCAAGGACGTGAGTGCTGGAAAGTGAAATCATTCAACAATCGAGCAAGGGACTGTGAGACTGTGAGGGCTTAAATAACTGGTGATGTAATTAGTGGAACAAGACACGTGTCAGGGAAGGTTCTGGAAGGGGGCGTGACCAGGGAAGACAAAGATAAGTGCAAGAGAGTGAAGGCAGGAAAACAGTGGAGTGATGAAAGTAACAAAGACATGTGAGCAAGTGCAAGAGCGGGAGTGAGTGAAAATACAAAGCAAACAACCAAGATGATGGCAAGTGGATAAACGGGCAAACGTGGCATCCGGAGGATGACCATGAGGTCATTTCTCTGTTTCAACAGTGAAACAGAGAGGCCGGAGGCCGGCTACATGATACAGCAGGCCCATGGTGACGGATAGAAGAACCCTGAACAACCCCTGGTGAGTTGGGAAGTCGGTCCTCATGGGTAACATGAGCTACAGGAGACACAGAGGAACGCCCAGGACAGGTGGCAGGAAACGTAAGAGGCCCCGGGTCAACCTTAGGGCACAAAATGGCAACTTGATCAACACTCCCTAGGGTAACCAACCTACGCAGCCGTAGTGGACACACTGACTCTATGAACTTGACAAATGCACAGAGAGAGAGAGGATCTTTCTCATGAACAAGCTGTTTAAGAGGGGGAACCTGGTAAAATAAAAAACCCATTAAAGAAAAACAGCCAACCCACAGAAGTAACTGAGGAAAAGCGAAACTGCTGAAAGACACTGGAAACAAAACCCAAGCAATATCTGAAAGTAACATGTGGAGAAACAAATATAAAGACCTGCACTGGATGTAACCAAAAATAGCTAACCCAATCACTGAACAGAGAAAAAAAGAAACCAGTAAACAGCCTGAGGGAAAATCTGGCTTACATAAGAACCATAAAAAAGGGAGAATCCAATGAGAATAAATGCTATGAGGGTCAAGAGAAATTAATAAATCAACAGCACAACCCCTAATGGAGCAGAACTGAGTAACCATGGACCTTAATAGACGAAAAAACCTTTGAAATGGACTGAGGGAGCCGACAAAACAGGACAAACAAACAAAAAAACGTGTGTGAGAGAAATGCTTAACCAAGGCTTGCATTCGGAAGAAAATCCAGTGACACGTACTCAGGGGGTAACCAAAAACAAAGACTTTACAAAAAGACCTGGCTGAAAACTTAGCAAAACTGCAATTACGGATATGGAGCCATTTCAAATAAAAATGTAAACAGTGCACGGTCCAGAAACATAAAGGCACACAGAAAAACAAAATAGAAAAAAAACATTGTCAAACTCCTAGAGGCGAAGTTCTTAGCCCAACCAAAAAGGTACTGACTGGAAAGAAAATAATGTTTTTCTGGTGGACACAACAGGTGGAATATTATTTCAAAAGCCATTATTACGTCAAAAAACAAGCAAACAGTCTTACCAGCAGAGTCGTCTTCATTCTTCTTCGAGAATGGTACCGAAACTTTGGCGGAGGGTGGAAGTGCCGGTGGAGCAGATCTGATGAGATCGCCTGAAGATGGGCGTGGCGCAGGTTCTCCCAACGATGCTGATGATTCTGGAAGAGGGCACGTTGCGGGAGATGCCTCACAAGGAGCCGTGATGTTTTCCAGTAGCTCTGGCAGTTCAGACCGCGTGAGCGGTGCCGGCGGCTCTGGAAGTGAATGTGTGCTACAGGTTCCCAGCGGTATGAGCATTGTGGACTGCTGAGGCATGGAGTTCCTCCCTGGATCCATCACTGAAGACAAGGGAGAGTGTGACAGAGCTGCTGCGAGCTGAGGAGATGAGGGCATCTGCGGAGACGATGAGCCGACAGTAGGCGCTGGTGTGGTCAGTTGCTCTGCGCCTGGTGACGCGTGCTTCACGCGATTCATGGCTGAGGGTTCAGGGGGTGAGAGCTCTCCTTCCAAATGTTGAGGAGCTGTGACGTTTCCAGCAGGTGCTTCAAAATACATGAACGGTTCAGCTTGGAAAGGAGGCGAGGACCCGGGGGAAGCCCTGGGAAATGCAGATATGCGTAATGATGACGTAGACTTTCCCAATGGCTCTGGGGATGAACTCACTGACGTCATCCCTTCCGAAGGGTCGGGCAAAAATTGCGCTTCTGCGCTGGTGACGGAGGAGTATGCAGGAGCTGAGGCCTGGAGCTGAGGCGAGCGCTTCCTCCTTGGGGCTGGGATTGGAGCTTGGCGAGGCATTTGTGGCATCACTGTGGCTGACGGGCCATGCGCCTGTCCTCCTGGCTGCTGCGGTCCGGGTGGTATCTGCGTGACTAAGCGTCGTGGAGCTGGGGTAGGGCATGGGCTGGGCATGGTTAGCGTCACTGCAGGTGACAGCTTGGGATCTGATGTGGATGAAGGCGGAAGTGTGATAGCAGCATCAGAGAGGGTGATAGAAGGAGGCGGACTCAAACCGGGTTCATATAGTTCAGACTCAAACAAAAAATACATGGGATCTTCAATATATAGTGGGATTTGACCTTGAACAAACAGCACCTTGATATTATTTAAGTCTGGGTACGCAGACACGATGTCAGGCTCAGCCTGCAGTATTTCATCTAAAGCTGAAAAAATACGTTGTCTGCGCCAATGATCTGAACTGCCCAAAAACTCAAAAAACAAGTCCTGAATTTTAAAAAAATACCGTGGCGATTTCTTGAAGCCTCTGACCTTCAGCCTCAGATGTCGTCTCATCCTCAATGTCCTCCCACTCGGAGTCACTGTCTGTGAGTGAGAGGCTGGATGACAGGTGGCATTCGGGCTGAGTAATCCAGGCTGGGAGCTTTCCTGCAGCAAAAAATTCATCCAGCCTTTCCAGGTCTGGGAAATACTTACACAGCCAAATGTTCGCCTCTACCAGGTCCAGGGCTTGATTGAGATAATCAAACTTCTTGGGTGTGAAGCAGGAGCGGAAACAGTCAAAAAAGATGTCAATTTCTGAAAAAATGTCACAGATGGTGGCAAAATTTGCAGCTGAGACAGCAGGAAGAGAGTTTGCTGTGTCCATGATTGGCTCGATTGTTCTGTCAGGCGTGGCACAAACCGAGCAGGACACAAATGCAAAACGCTCACAAACAGACTGGTGTAAGAAAAAGGTTTAATTACAAGCTGGGATTCGGTACACAGGAGGTCCAGTAGCGATGCCAAAGGTACAGACAGACGTGAGGCTGAGGCTTGGTCCAAAAAACAGGCTGTGGTCAAAAAACACGGCGTGGAGGTAATCAGAGGCAAAGACAAGTACAAGGTCGAGAGCAAAACAAAGTCAGATACCGGCAGGCTGAATACAAGGCAAAACAAGGCAAGGACGTGAGTGCTGGAAAGTGAAATCATTCAACAATCGAGCAAGGGACTGTGAGACTGTGAGGGCTTAAATAACTGGTGATGTAATTAAAAACACAGTGGCTGGTGCAGTGATATGGAGTAGGAACATATTTGGGCTGGCATGAAAGAAACGTAGAACAATGAACAGAGCTAAAACAGAATCATATAAACCATACCTGACAGAACTAAGATGGCAGTAAACAAAGAAATAAATTATCTTAACTGTAACCTGAGTGAGATGGATCAAAATATAAAAGTGAATGCAATAAACAATGGTGAGATGACAGTATAAACTAAGACTGAATAATGAACAGAATGACAGCCAGTGACTATAAGATATAAATAAAAGGACTTAACAGATAAACAATAAATGGAACATAATCAGAGATAAATAATGACCAATACCTGTGACAAAAGCAAAATGCCAAATATGTGATAAACCGAACTGTAGACCAAAGCATAAATGAACAGAAACAAACTAGGACTGAAGTGACTAAGTGAACATGAATGACAAATACCAGGATAACAGAAACAAAACTAATGATAACCTGACATGAACATGAAGCAAGATCAGACATAACCTAAGCGGGACTATACATGACTAAAAGACAAAAGGCTCAGAACATGAAAGAGGAAAAAACAAAGTCCAGAATCATGACACCTCCTCCTTTATCCGAGCTTGGGACTGGCACTCAGAATGTACTGGCTGCACACCCCATGTGGCTGAGTTAACTTCGCTAATATATAAAGGATGCAAACATATCACAGGTAAAAGTAAATAAATTGTTAGAAATAATTAAATAATTTTTAGAATATTACTGTCTATTACTGTCTCAAGCAGGGGTAGTAGCCAAGTGGTTAATGCGCTTGGTTTCAGTTCAGAAGGCTCTGGGTTCAAATCCCACCCCTGCCATATTTCTCCATGTAATGTGGAGTTGCGTCAGGAAGGGCATCCGGCGTAAAACCTGTGCCAATTCAACATGCAGCTCCACCTTAGATTTGTTGTGGCGACCCCGAGTGCAAACAAGGGAGCAGCCGAAGGGACTTACTATAATATTACTGTCTCAACAACCAACAACCATGACAGTGGATGCCATGACTGGAACAGTGCAGGGATCAAATTTGTGCAAGTATCAAGTTGCCTTAACTCGTAACCAGGCAGGAAAGCAGGCACGCAAATGCAGAGGGTTATGGGAAGTTGAAGGCTGGGGAGCAGGACTGTGTGTTGTTGTAGTAGGGGGAGGGGAGAAGTCAGGATTGTAAGCATGGCTGTGTGTCTGATCAACAGGCAGGGAGACAAGAGGGCAAACAGGCAGACATGCATTGATCCTACCTGGTTGACCCAATGACCTGGTGATAAATGGGTGAAAAGCTGGGGTTGATACACTGCAGGGTGATGAGTAGATAAATGACAGGTGTACAGGTCAGTTGTCGGGGAGCCATGACAGAGCAGAACCACACTCACAACACAGATACACATATGCAGAGAGAGGGACAGATAGGGGGGAATACCACAAACACAAGGAAATAAACTGGAGACATAGTCAGAACCATGTCAGTACCCCCAGGCCCAACAGCTTGGCCTGTGACAGAATAAAGAAAGAGAAAAAGAAAACCAAGGTGAGCCCAATCAGAGAGGTTGGCATCAGTACAGAAAGGATCAGGAGCAAAAAAGGCATACTATACCACTGCAACGCTGGGAGCAGGAACAGGCTCATGGGAGGTGCATGGCACCACAGCAGCCTCGAAATAGGGAGCATGGGCTTGAGAGGTGCATGGGACCATCTCTGCAACTGAATTAGGATCAGAAGAGGTGTAGAGGACCACTGCTGGACTTGGGGGGGGGGGGGGGGGGGGGGGGGGGGGTTCGGGGTTCTTGGTTGTACTGTGCTGCTCCTCGGGTGGGTGGATGGGTACTGACGTGATCTGTTCCATGTCCTTGTCTGGTGTCCTGTTTATGCAACACAACTGCATCTTGCTGATTTTACATCTCCTGAAGAGGCACACAGTAACCACTGAGAATATTGTCCTGCTGTCAGACACCACATGGTGGTTATTAAACATCCACTTTCCATCATCACTTTTGTGTTTCTTGATTGTTTCATTTGCTCAACCACAATCAATAAGATGGGAATCATAGACATCGCTAACAGCTAAAGGGCCTTTCAGACCGGAAGCGTCAGATGTGGCAGTTAATGCGCATCAGTGACATAAGATGCATCGGGTGTGATGCGGAAGGGGGGGGGCAAGATTTCTACATCATACTTGGACTTTTTCCAAAGCCCAAGAAAGCTGAGTGATCGCCATCTCAGATTTGCATCTGTAGAACCACAAAAAAGCTTTAAACAAAAGTAGCATTAGAACGAGTCTCCCATCATCCTGCTGGGAAAAACTTTTTTTCAGCTACTTTTTGGAGTGATGCCAAGCTGAGGCAGGATTGCTGACTTGGTGGGGTATTAATTGAACCACAACAGCGTGCAGAGCCACAGAGAGTAGCCGGACTTCAGGCCTGATTCCGGGACAGAGGAAGACACGGAGCCGTGGTGGTGGAGTAGACCGACTAAATCCGAAATTCCTCAATTTTGGATACATACAAATACCCAGTTTGACCAGTGGAGCTTAGTTCTGCAGCTTAGTCGTAGGTGAGAATAATTTAAAAATAAAACGTGACATTACTGTACTGCTGAATGTTTGCTAATGTTAGCTTAGCCTTTCAGCACAGTTGAGCTGAGTGAATGCTTTAATTTGTAAATGATTCAGTCTATTTTTATTTTTACCAAATAAAGCTACAGCTTTTTTGTTACTTCTGAGACTACAAAAAGCTCAACTTTAAATAACTCTGATTTTTTTGAAGCGTTTTTTTTTTGTTTTGTTTTGTTTTGTTTTTACTGTTTAGTGTTTCTTTATATTTAATTTGTTTTTAAATTGGTCCCACAATCAGGAACATCGGGTCTGGTTGACAGGTTAGGCTGGACGCAAATGCAGAACTAAGACAACAAGCTCTGTAAGTAAAAGCAGTTTACTGAAGTGGTAAACGGGGTCCGGTACACAGTGAGGCAGTCCAACAAGAATAACAAAACCAAAAACATCAGGTCAAGAATACACAAAACAGAGCTGGCTAGAGAGCAAGGCAAAATGAGGAGCTTATATACACCCACATGATGAGGTGCAGACTGAGAGCAGGTGTGCGTGAAACACTCCAGAAAGAGGGTGTGGCCAGAGAGAGGGAAACACCCACCACTAAGAGCCAGCAGAGACAGACAAGAGCGAAAGGGACAGACAGACCCAAACAGGAAAAACCCCAGCAAGAGACTAAACAAAACAGAAAGTAGCTCTGAACAAATGAATCAAAGCAAAGAATAAAAACAACAAAACTCAAATCCTAACAGTACCCCCCACTCAAGGGCTGACCCCAAATGGCCCAGGAACAGCAGGATTAGCCAAACGAAAATCACGAATGAGACCGGGGTCCAAAATAAAACAGGAGGGAACCCACGACTGCTCCTCGGGACTGTAGCCCTCCCAGTCAACCAAATATTGGAACCCCCGGCCCCAACGGCATGAAGCAAACAGCTGCCGGATAGAAAACACAGGCACCTGTCCACGCACCAGGTGAGAGGTGGGGAACGGCTGGAGGGAACAACGGGCTGGACTTAAAAGGCTTAACGTGACTAACATGGAAAGTGGGGTGAATGCGCATGGAACTGGGTAACCGGAGCCAGGAACAGAAACAGGATTGATGACTTTAGACACGGGGAAGGGACCAACGAACCTGGGAGCCAATTTGTGAGGAACCCCACAGAGAGGAAAATGAAGAATAGATAACCAAACCTTTTGACCAGCCGTATAGGGTGAAGCGACTGACCGCTTACAGTCAGCTGCCGCCGTATAAAGATCTGAAGATCGACCGAGGGCTCACCGAGCCTGCGCCCATGTTCGTTGGCAATGAATGACCAAACTGAGGGGTGACGGAACCGGGGATCGCAGAACTGTGGGGGAAAACAAGTGTAGCGGGATGAAAGTCCCAGGTCCCAATTGAAAAGACGTTCCCGCTAGCTGGGTTTGATCCCCCACCGTCGTCCCGGCCACGAAGGTCCTGCTGCTTCAATCTGGCATCACGAACAGGATGTGGATCACAGAGTATGCTAACATGCACCTGTGACTTCGGGACGAAGTCAAAAATGGTGGGGAGATGTGTAGCGGGATGAAAGTCCCGGGTCCCAATTGAAAAGACGTTCCCGCTAGCTTGGCTAACGGGAGTTCCCCTTTGGCTGACCTGGTAGAGGAACAGTCTTTTGGTGTGAGCCGTGTGGGTTCGATCCCCCACCGTCGTCCCGGCCACGAAGGTCCTGCTGCTTCACAAGGAAGGTTGATGACCGAAAACGACATGAAATGGAGAAAACCCAGAAGATGCAGATGGTAAACTGTTGTGTGCTAACTTAATCCATGACAACTGTGAAGACCAGGTGGACGGGTGCTGTGAACATAATATTCTAAGACCTTTTACTAACTCTTGATTAAAACACTCAGTCTGACCGTTAGCCTGGGGATGGTACCCGGACGTTAGACTGGAGGTGGCCACAAGGAGATGGCAAAATTCCCTCCAAAATCCCGAAAAGAACTGTGGACCCCGGTTGGAGACAATGTCCTGTGGAAAACCATGGAGACAGAAAACATGTGAGCATAATTTCAACTAACTCTTTGGCAGAAGGCAATTTAGGCAAGGACACAAAGTGACACTTCTTGGACAATCTATCGACAACAGTCAGAATTACAGTGCGTCCCTTAGAGGGACGCAGTCCAGTAACAAAGTCCAAGGAAATATGAGTCCACAGCTGTCTAGGGAGAGACAGAGGCAACAACGAACCAGCTGGAGGATGAGTTAAAGATTTGTGCATGGCACAAACTCCGTAACATCTTTGCTCATACATGGCCACCAAAACTGTTGTTGGAGAACAAACAAAGTCTTTTTAATACCTGGATGGCAGGAGTACCGACTACTACTGCCCCACTCAATGACTTCCCCCCTAAGGGGAGCCTGGACAAACAATTTCCCGGTAGGACAGTCAGCCGGAATTGTTTCTGTCTCAAGTGCAGCCCTAATGCAAGACTCTATCTCCCACGTAATGGCTGAAACAAAGCAAGTGGAAGGCAAAATAATTACCTGGATCTGCAGGAGTATTTGAGTCATTACACTGCCTAGACAACGCATCTGGCTTCTATTTTCCGGGCCGTTAAGTGATGACGAAATCGAACCGACTGAAAATATTGCCCAATAAATAAGCCAAATTCTTATGATCTGTGAACCAAGAACGGCATCTGTGCCCCCTCCAGCCAGTGTCGCCACTCCTCCAAGGCCACCTGACCGCAAGCAGTTCCCAGTCGCCAATACTATAATTGCGCTCTGCAGCAGACAACTTGCTATGGCGCATGGATGTAACCGTCTGTCAGTGGGACACATCTGGGACAGGATTGCTCCCAACCCAATATCCAAAGCATCGACCTCAACCACAAACTGCCGTGCGGGGTCAGGAAGGAGTAGCATGGGGGCTGCTGTAAACCGTTGCTTTAGACCCAAAGACTTCCACTTTAGACCACTTGAATGCCCGTAGTGACGAGGTGGAGCAGCTACAGAGCTGAAATTTCAGATAAATTTCAGTAGAAATTAGCAATCCCAAAATCATGGACTCTTTTCGGCTACTAGGCACTGCCCATTCACGTACCGCTGCCACCTTATCGGGGTCCATATGAATCTTTCCCTTAGCTATGACAAACCCCAGAAAAGACTTGGTAGATCTATGAAATCACACTTCTCAGCCTTGACATACAACTCGTGCAGCAAAGGGTTGTAACACAGCCCGAACGTGCTTGGTGTGAGTCCTCGAAGTCAGGAGAGAAGCTCAGGATGTCGTCTAAATACACAAACACAAACTTATTTAAGTATTCCCGCAGTATATCGTTAACAAGGGTCTGGAAGACAGCTGGCGCATTTGTAAGCCCTAATGTATCACAGATATTCGTAGTTCCTGTGGGAGTGTTAAATGGCGTCTTCCATTCAGATGACATCAATGGTAAGTGATAACGTTTCTTTACCATAATATCATTCAAACCCCGATAATCAATATAGGGACGAAGCGTCTTATCCTTTTTCTCAACAAAGAAAAACCCCGCCCTTGCTTGTGAACGATGAGGGTCAAATTAACCCTGCATCAAGTGACTCCTGTATGTATTCCTGCATGGCGGTGCATCAGGAGCGGATAGAGAATACAACTTCCCCGCGGCGGACTAGCCCCAGGAAACAAATCAATAGCACAATCATACACACGATGAGACGGGAGCAACTTAGCTTTAGCCTTGCTAAGCACAGTAGCTAAATCATGATAACAAAATGGAACCCCCGGCCAGAAAGAACGGACGAAGACAGTGGGGATGGTTAAACACTTCCCAGAGCAAGAAGCACTCCACTCAATAATCGTACTGTTTGCCCAATTAAAATTGGGGCTGTGCTGTTTCAGCCAGGGGAGCCCCAGAATTACAGAGTGAGTCATATTATCGAAAACAAAGAAACTGATTATTTCCACATGGTTCTCATTAATAGAGAGACGGACTGACTGAGTTCTGTGAGTATTTTGCCCGAGTTCGTGGCCATCCACCGCCCTGACTACCAGAGGTCGGAAGATGTGAAACAATCTAAGGTGCAGGGACTTGGCGAGAGAGAATAACAATTAGCATCAGACCCAGAATCCACAAATGCATGCACCAACTCAGTGTTCTGATCAGATTCCAATTTAGCAGAAATTACATTCTGAGATCCTGAGGACGAAACTGTACTGTGACTCACCCTCATGGAGGCTTGAGACTTAGCAAAGACACTCCTCACTGGACAACAAGAAATCAAATGACCTGATTGTCCACAACACAAACAAAGTTCGTTGTCCCATCTGTACCATCGTTCCTCCTGAGACAAATGCATGCGACCGAGCTGCATCGGTTCTTCGGTCCCTCGATGTGCGGTGTTGACATCGGAGTGGTGAACGATGGTTGAACTCAGGTGCGAGGTGAAGGCATGCTGGGGCAGGTGACGAGGCTCATGGCGAGGGCGTTCCGCCAGGCCGGCGGTTGATTCCGGACTGCCAGGGCGACCAATTTGTCCTCAGGCAACTCGGTGGCAATAAGCTGGTCTTGAACCTCTAAAGCCAGCCCCTGGAAGAAGACGTCTTGGAGTGCGGCTGGATTCCACTCGCTCTTGGTGGCAAGGATGCGGAAATCCACAGCATAATCTGCCACTCGGCGAGTGCCCTGCTTCAGCCTCAACAGGAAGCACGCCGCCTCGCACCCCGGGGATGTATGTTGGAATAACTGCTGGAGCGCCACAGTGAATGCTTGAAGGGAGGAGCAAGATGGCAACTGATGGCTCCACTCCACGGTGGCCCATGCAGCAGCCCGGCTGGACAGGTGTGAGATCATATATGCTATCTTCATCTTATCAGATGCAAATATACTGAACATAAGTTCATAATGTAACTCACACTGTGTGATGAAGGGCATGATGTCACCTGTCTCCCCGGAGAATTGTTCAGGGCGGGAAAGTTGGGTTGGGTTGAACACTGACCACGGCAGCTTGACGACAACCGGCAATGTGCGCTCCCGATGAAGCGTCGCTTTTAGCTTGGTTTTTGACATGACGCTTGGCATCAGGTAAAAACTGCAAAGCTTGGTTGCCCTGTGCAGCCCCTTGGGGGAGGGGGGTGGGTATTGTCACAATATGTTCCATGTCGTTGTCTGGTGTCTTGTTTATTAATTGTTGGTAGTTTTGTTTCACCTCATTTTCTGTGTGCTCCTTTCCTGTATCATGGAGTTCATTTTTGCTCACACCATGGCAACACTGGGTGAGACTCGAGATCTGTGGAACTGATTCAGGAGATAGTTGCTGGCACCGAGGCTGGACACAACTGGAAAAAGGCAGGGAAGGATTAATAAACAGACAGGGAGATGAACAGAAAAGCAGGTAGATAAACAAAAAGAATTGTAGGAAACTGGATTTGAAATACCCCAACAAAATAACAGCATAATGTATGTCAATTTTTGATTTGCAGTAATCAAGATACCATGATTTGTGCAGATCAGGTTTGATAGAGATTTCTACCTGTCTGAGGATGACTCATTCCCAGCTCACGTTGCTTTGCACCTCTCAGATGATGTCACACCATATCTGAAACATGTGAAAGCAGGACGTGACTCAGTGCCATACAGAAATGTTATACGTACGCATATCTGCACGAAGAGAGAAAAAACCACAGAACACAACTTGCTCATGTGTTCACTGTTTTATTACTCAGAGTCTGACGTCATTGTAATCCAGAGCCCGTGACTGTGTGTTACTCCACAGGTTCACACTCAAATTCTGCCTGAGGGGAAGATTGATGGCTTTAATCTGGATTTGCTGGGGCCTTTATTGCCTTTTTTTGGACCGCGACAGTTTGACTATGGTAGACAGAAGCTTGCTGGTCCTTCGTCTGGAAGAGATGAGAGGATTCTGTCTCCCAGTGCAAGTGCTAAGAGATGTTGGGTCTCTGCTCACTGAGAACGATATGCTCGGGTAAAATATACTTGTCAATTAATGTGTCTGCAAAACCAAAACGTGCTTAGATTGGATTTCTTGGACATTCAGTCATTCTTATTTGATTTTTTTTAAAATGCAAGTTTGAGTGTCTCTTGAATTTGAAGACAGGAAGAGTTCAACAAACTAAAATAGTTGTTTGCAGTGTACTGCATATAAAATACATTATGTGAAAGTTACACTATTTTTATTTCAGTTTGACTCATAGATTGCCTAAAATTTCCTTCCTTGTTTGTCAGCGACCCGTCCACGTGGGAAGCTGGGGATGTTGAACATTTGGGCAGGCTGGTGTTCTCCCTCTCATTGAAGCAGATTAATTCTATCCCATTGGTGAGCACACACATACACACACATGCACACACACACACACAGGATACAGTATATAATGTTTAATGTTTAATAATGTTTATGTCGGCATGCTTCTTCTGTTTAGATCGCACTAAATAAAGACACGGTGGAGCAGATCCTGGTGGATCAAAAGCACTGGGAGAACAGTTTGGTGGGCAGAGTCTGTATGTCCCAGTGTATGGACCAGCGTCGTCAAAGAGACAAGATGCAGAGTCTTATTCGAGGAATTGTCAAGCACGGAGCACAAAGGCAAAAGGTTTTTGTTTGAAATTTAGGTTCATTGTGATGTTATCTGCAGAATTCAGAGTTCTTTTCTATGATTGTAATTCACTGATGTGTTTGACCAGTGGTTGTTCCAGACTGTGCGGACGTCAGAGGAACATTTCCTTCAGGTTGGATGGCCAGTCAGCTGAGACAGATGTCACCAGAAGAGCTGAAGCAGTGCGCAGAGGTTTTTGCTCAGGACCTGTCACTGAGCCCCCAGCAGCGCCGGGCACTGTGGGTGAAGCTCAGGGAGGTCAGTGTTGCTGTTTCAAAGCAGCAGAATATCTTGTTTAGAATAGAGTCTTTATTGTAATTGCACATAAATCAAATCAAATCAATTTTATTTTTATATAGTGCCAAATCACAACAAACAGTTGCCCCAAGGCGCTTTATATTGTAAGGCAAGACCATACAATAATTACGGAAAAACCCCAACGGTCAAAACGACCCCCTGTGAGCAAGCACTTGGCGACAGTGGGAAGGAAAAACTCCCTTTTAACAGGAAGAAACCTCCAGCAGAACCAGGCTCAGGGAGGGGCAGTCTTCTGCTGGGACTGGTTGGGGCTGAGGGAGAGAACCAGGAAAAAGACATGCTGTGGAGGGGAGCAGAGATCAATGAATGAATGAATGAATGAATGAAAAACGAATGAATGAATGAAAACTGTTTATTTCGAACATTTGATACAACAACAATTACAAGATAGATCAGTAAAGACAACAACAAAAAAGTTCCTACTGTGTACCCAACATGTCCGAAAAGGGGTAGGGTGAAGCATCAGCTTATTTATCCCTACCCCTTCTTCCCCACAACCAGTAATACCCTTTGCCACATATACACATAGATTCCTACACACCTAAATCGATATCAATATATATATATATATATATACATATACATACACATATATATATACATACACACATCAACATACATACACATATACATATATACACATATATATACACAAACATAAATATACACCTTCACATACCTACTTACATACAAATACTATATATTTACAAGCCGAAGCAAAAAACAAAAACACCCTAACCCTCATTACCCTTCCTCCTCCCTATACCCAGAAAAAAACATATTTTTGTACCGCTGTTTGAACTGGTTCATGCTTGGACATTGCTTGAGCCCCACTCCCAATCTGTTCCACATCCTCACCCCACAGACAGAAATACAGAAACCTTTTAATGTTGTTCGTGCCCACTGATGCTTTAAATTAAATTTCCCCCTCAGACTGTAATCCCCTGATCTGTTAAAAACATATTTTTAATATTTGCTGGAAGTAAATTGTTTATTGCTTTATACACAATTTGTACTGTTTGAAAATGAACCAAGTCTGTGAATTTTAAGAATTTGGATTGTAAAATAGTGGATTTGTATGATCTCTATAGCCAGTATTATGAATAATTCTTATAGCTCTTTTCTGCATTACTGATAGTGATTGTGTTGTACCTTTATAAGTATTACCCCATACCTCTGCACAGTACTGTAAATATGGTAAAACCAGTGAGCAGTAAAGAATGCGGAGTGAGTTGTGGTCCAGAATATGTTTTGCTTTGTTTAGAACTGAAATGCTTCTTGACAGTTTACTTTGTATATGTTTTATATGAGTCTTCCAGTTTATCTTATCATCTATTATCACCCCCCAGAAACTTATTTTCATGTACCCTTTCAATATCTACCCCCTCGACTTGTAACTGAACCTGTATGTCTGTATTACAATAGCCAAATAACATGTATTTTGTTTTACTTAAGTTTAATGATAATTTGTTTCTGTCAAACCATATTTTCAATTTTCCCATTTCTATACTGATCCTCCTCAGTAACTCCTGCAAATCCCCCCCTGAACAAAAAATGCTTGTGTCATCTGCAAATAATACTAATTTTAATATTTTGGAAACATTGACAATATCATTTATATAAATTAGAAACAGTTTTTGGACCCAATACTGACCCCTGTGGGACGCCACAAGCATTGTCCAAGCATGATGATGTATATTCCCCCAACTTCACAAACTGTTTTCTGTTACTTAAGTAGCTTCTCACCCAGTGCAACACCAACCCCCTAATCCCATACTGTTCAAGTTTATTGATTAATATGTCATGATTAATTGTATCAAAAGCCTTTTTAAGGTCTATAAATATTCCAACTGAATGTAATTTGTGGTCTATGGCGTTTGTAATCTCCTCAACTGATTCTATTAATGCAAGTGATGTTGAACTATGTGCTCTGAATCCATATTGACTATCAGTAAGTAATTTATGTTTATTTATGAATTTGTCTAATCTATTATTGAATAACTTTTCTAATAATTTGGAAAATTGTGGAAGCAAAGAAACAGGTCTATAATTTGTGAAGTGGTGTCTATCCCCAGTCTTATACAGCGGCACAACCTTAGCTATTTTCATTTGATTGGGAAATTTACCGGTTTGAAATGATAAGTTACAGATGTATGTTAATGGTTCTACAATCCATTCAATGACCTGTTTTACCACCACCATATCAATTTCATTTAAATCGGTAGATGTTTTATATTTACAATTATTCACAATGTCTATAATTTCATTTCCATCCACTGCTGTGAGGAACATTGAACAGGGATTTCTTTCTATAAGATTATTATCCCAATCCTCAGATTGGGAATCGGGAATTTTTTTCTGCCAAGCTTGGTCCAATATTTACAAAAAAAATTATTAAAACCGTTGACTACCTCATCCTTATTTTCCTTCTTGACATTATTATCAATGAAATACTGAGGGTAACTCTGTTTTTTATTACCATTTTTGATAATGCTATTTAATATATCCCATATTCCTTAATATTGTTTTTGTTATTATATAATATGTTACTATAATATTCCTTCCTACATACCCGTATAATATTAGTTAATCTATTTTTGTATTTCTTATATCTATTTTCTGCCTCTTTAGTCTTTAGTTTTATGAATTCTCTATACAGTGTATTTTTCTTATTACATGCATTTCGTAACCCTTTCGTCATCCATGGTCGAGCTTGGATTTTTGTTTTCTGTAGTCTTGTTTAATTGGACAATTTTATCATATAATGATGTAAATATTTGTAAAAAAGTTTCATATGCACTATCAACATCACTTTCACTGTATACCTTTCCCAGTTTTGCTCCTGTAAATCCTTCTTTAGTGTGTTCATGTTTTCCTCTGTCCGCACTCGCCTGTATTTTATTTTCTCCTCTGGCTGATTCCGCCGATGGTTTCTATTATTAACGATGAAAACTGGTAGATGATCACTAATGTCATTGATTAATAATCCACTCACAGTGTTATTCTCAATATCATTGCTGAATATATTATCAATTAAGGTAGCACTATGGGATGTAATTCTGCTTGGCCTGGTGATTTTTGGATATAAACTCATACTGTACATTATACTGATAAATTCATCTGTTATTTTATGCTTATTTGGATTGAGCAGATCAATATTTAAGTCACCACAAATGAACACAGTTTTTTGATTAGTTTTTGAGAACATTTTTCCCATACAGTCAGTGAATGTTTCAATACAATCCTGGTGCTCTATATATACAGCTGACTAATACATTTTGCTTTTTTCTTCACATATTTCAATAGTTATACATTCTAATAAGTTATCAATCACAGTTGTCATATTGTCTACTATTTTATAATCCATGTTCTTATCCACATACACAGCCACTCCTCCTCCACTCTTATTTTTTCTGTTTACACAATTAAATTCATATCCATCCAGTTCAAAATCCATTCCTTTATCTTCATTGATCCATGTTTCTGATATAGCAATTATGTTAAATATTTTTTTAAACTGACTTAAATATTCTTTAATGTTGTTAAAGTTTGCATATAGACTTCTGCTGTTGAAATGGATTATTGATAATTTGTTATCCGTCCTAATGATCCGATTAAACTGTTCATCTGTATAATAGCAACAACTGTCATTGATATTTGAGAAGAAATTATTGTCCGGGTCTATATCGTGCTCCAAGTCCAGTACATTGTGGTCTGTGTATTTAAATGTTCTCAGTTCTACTTTTCCATGATCAGCAATCCTTTGAGTTATATCCTTCTTGTCTCCAGATGTAGATGAATAGGTAGTAGATGAATAGGTTCCTCTGGTCTGTGTCATGGTGTTGTGATGTGTTTGTGTCCTCATACCTTATTGGTCATATTTGTCCAGATCCTCGCTTTAAGAAACACTATTGTTCATATTTGTCCAGCTCCTCGACGTTCCTTATTGCCATGACTTTTGCTTGTTCTGGTGATCCGTTCAGTTTGATGAATATTTTACAGTTTGAAGTCCATGTGTGCTGGATTTTTCCCTGTTTCTTCAAGAAGCGTGCTTTCCTGGCGATGTCGGCATTCCGTTTGGTGAGATGTTCATTGATGAATACGTTTGTCCCTTTCAGTTTTTCTTCCTTGTTTTAACAGTGCTGTTTTGTGTTTTCTGTTGATGAATCTCATGATGACGGTTCGTTTATCACCGTCATTTCTCCGGGGCAGAGGGTGGCACGCTTCAATGTTATTTAAATCCATTTCTATACCTTTAGATAGGAGGAAATCAGCAACCTGTTTTTCCACAGAGCTGACCTCCTGTTCACTGGGATCCCCTCCGCTCTCATCTGTTACCGCCCGTGCGTAGGACCGTGGTTTGATATGAAGACCTGTGATGATGACGTCGTTAATTCTGGTGTACTGCTCCAATTCAGCCACTCTATTTTCCAGCTGCACCAGATGCCGGTCTTTCTCGGCATTCTGGGGCCGTAATGCCTTCACCTCCTCCACCAGATCCATGATTGATTTCTGTTGCTGCTTCACAACAGAAATCTCCTCTGATAGAAAGTCCAGAGATTTTTTAATATCGTCACCTTCCTCCGCTGTCAGAACCTTCTTAGGCCCCATGGTCGGCTTATGAGCAGCTTGTCGATCGCCGATGTTAACAGCCTGCGTTGTTGTCACCGGGATGGATCTGCACTGCGCTGGTGCCGCGCGGCCTCGGTGTTTCCGCGCTGATGGATCCGCGGTGGCTGCACGAGGCCTCGGGGAGCGGCACTCGTGACGCGCGGCTCTAATGACGCAGCGCGCGGCCTCAGTGAATTCACCACGTTGGGCCTCGGACGTTGTTGCTGTCCAGTCGCGGGGCTAAGTTGCCGGTTGAGGTGGTATTCCCACTGTCCGGGTTGGCAAACACCGGCGTGGCAGATGGCAACTACAAACACCACCTCTGAAAACTCAGGTACAAACTTTTTGCAGCTCGCTCTGACGACACGCAGCTCTGACTGACTGTGACTGACGCAGCTCTGACCTCAGGTTCCTATCCACCTAACCTGCATGTCTCTTAAACAACCCACTGTCAGTCACTATCAATCACTAATGATTAAATGCAGAGTGGTGCATACAGAGCAAAAAGAGAAAGAAACACTCAGTGCATCATGGGAACCCCCCAGCAGTCTAAGTCTATGGCAGCATAACTAAGGGATGGCTCAGGGTCACCTGATCCAGCCCTAACTATAAGCTTTAGCAAAAAGGAAAGTTTTAAGCCTAATCTTAAAAGTAGAGAGGGTGTCTGTCTCCCTGATCTGAATTGGGAGCTGGTTCCAGAGGAGAGGAGCCTGAAAGCTGAAGGCTCTGCCTCCCATTCTACTCTTACAAACCCTAGGAACTACAAGTAAATATATACATGCATAAATACAACGAAATTTGTCCTCTGCATTTAGCTCATCCTAATTGCAGTTAGAACAATCCAACCACTAGGAGCAGTGGGCAGCCACGGTCTAGCACCCGGGGACCAACTCCAGATGTAGATATGCTGCCTTGGTCAGGGGCAGAGAAAGGAGCAGGCCCTAAATAAGTATCTTTTTGATTGTGGGAGGAAACCAGATTGCCCGGAGGAAACCCTTGCAGACACGGGGAGAACATGCAAACTCCACACGGAAAGGCTGGGAATCGATTCCACAACCTTCTTGCTGTGAGGCACCAGTGCTAACCACTAAGGCATGGTGCCACCCGTTTCATCCTGTAATGTTTTTAATGTGAATGTTACAAGATGCACCGCATTCTCCTCATTACTGGTAGGAAAACAACAGATCCCAACGTAGCTTCCAGATGGTTGTGGTGTCTTGCCACTGCCAGTTAATTTTTCAACTTGATGTTGTCATGTGATGTCATTGACAGCAGACAGTAGACAATGACCTTATATTTGATGTCATATAATGGCTGAGTGGATCCTTGTCATTTGATTGGTACTTTGCATGTCACGTGACATGGATTATTCATCCCATTTGTGTTGCATTGCATTTACCGTGCAAATTTGGCTCCATACATTTTGTACCACTGCACGCACGCTGTGACCACCGCCCACTAGTGGAGGCAGCGTTTAGCTAAACTGATGGACGACGATTTGAAGGAGTTAATTGACAGTGCAAAATCTTCTACACACCACACACAAAACAAATCCACTACACTGTAAGCCACCTGGAGGCATGAAGAGCTGTAGGTTGAAGAGGATGAGGTTAGGATGAAGAGCTGGACTAATTTCTGATGTGATTTTTTTTTTTTTGGGAAGTACACAAAGTCAGTGCATGGCATCATGGACTACGTCGTCAGAATTATTTTTGAACTACAGTGGCCCCTCATTTATCGCGGGAGTTACATTCTAAAAATAACCCGCGATAAGCGAAATCCGTGAAGTAGTCAGCGTTAGTTTTTGCATTTATTTTAGATGTTTTAATTCTGTAAAACCCCTCACTACACACTTTATACACTTTTCTCAACCAGGCATTAACATTTTCTCACTTTTCTCTTTTGTGTAAACACTCTCTTTTTTCTTCTGTGCGAGAAGATTAGAAACAGACACACGCAGAACCACAATGCGCGTGCTCTCCTTCGCTCACTGCGTCCGGGGGTACGGTTGCGGGACCCGCAAAGAATCCAAGTCCTCTCTCGGTGGCACGGAGCTCTGCGGCTGCGGTCAACATCCGCATCAAAACAGCAAGCATAGTCTCTGGACCTGTTGCCAGATTTGGTGCAGCTCCGCACAGCAGACAGGAGGGCGGTGTGAGTGGCCCGCTGCTGCGTTTACTGAGCCCGCAGACTCAGTAAGCGAATCGGAGGCAGTGAGAGCAATCGCGGTGATGCCGACCGGTGCCGCGACCGGCCCATCTGAAAAGGACGCATAACACAGTGCGCTGTTAAAAAAAAAAAAAAAAGCAAAATTGCACTAAAAAAATCTGCGAAACTGCGAGGCCGCGAAAGGTGAACCGCGTTATAGAGAGGGACCACTGTATATAACTCAGGGGTCGCCAACCTTGTTCCTGGAGGACACCTATCCTGCATGTTTTCCATGTCTATGTACTCAAGTCACACCTGATTTTTTTTTTAAAAGCGGTGTTTTTCAGCTCTTGATTGGCTGAGCACACCTGATAGGGTTAACTGCCTGGGAGTGGAACAGGGAGAGTTATAAAACATGCAGGGATGCCCTCCAGGAACAGGGTTGGTGACCCCTGGTCTAACTGTTTTTGCAAGTTGACTGAGAACAATTTGGACTCCTATTTAAAGTCAAAGCACCAGTGAAGCACATCAAAATGTAAGTCAATTTTCTGTTGTTTCTAAATTAATAAAATATCAAATGACAAGGATCTATTTTAGCTTATATAAAATAAATAATTAATGTTTTTTACATTCTTTCAATGGAACAAATATTTAATTCGTATTATTGAACTCATTCATTATTTGTATATTGACCCTATGACCTTGACATGACTTGTGTTGTGAGAGGATGGACCACTGATTTTGCACACTAGGTTTGATTGAAAATGCTCTTTGCATTTTGAAGATATAGCTGCAACAGATACTCTTTCCTCTTCATATCGAGAATCTTGAAAGATACATGAAAGGCCCATGTTCAGGTTTTTTTAATATATATTTTTGCGGGTGGTAGCATCTTTTTAAAAACTGTTCTAAATGAGAATGGAAATGGGTACCCATGGTCTTTTTTTCAGAGTGCTGCGCTCTTTTTTTTTTTTTTTTGTGCAGCCGCACTGAACTGTCACTCTCTCATCTTCATCCGCTTACTCCAGTTAAGGGTCATGAGGGTGCTGGAGCCTATCCCAGCAGTCATAGGGCGTAAGGTAAGGTACACCCTGGAGAGGATGCCATTCTGTCGCAGGGCCACATATAGACAAACAAACATATTCACACCCGCAGACAATTTAAAGTTTCCAATCCTAACCTGCATGTCTTTGAATGTGGGAGGAAGCCGGAGCACCCGGAGAGAACCTATACAAACACGGTGACAACATGCAAACTCCACACAGAAAGACCACAGGTAGGAATCGATACCATGACCTTCTTGCTGTGAGGCAACAGTGCTAACCACTCATCCACCATGCTGCCCCACACTGAGCTCTTTAAGTTGAAAATCCTGAACTTTTCACAAAGTTGCTCTGTCATCACAGCAGCACCTTTTCAAGGAAACAATCAGATGGAGCAAAAGAAATTTTAATCACTGTAGGTTATGTCCTTAACTGTTTATTGTGTCATAGAAAACAAATGTCATGATGAGCTCTTTTTATTTTTAATAAAGTGCTGAGGTGTTTTGTTTCTTGGCGTCCTCTTGGTGCTTTTGTGCCAGAAAAATGTCATATGGACACAGGGTGTAATGCTGCATTTACATATTGGCTGAAACAGCAGACAGTAAACTGAATGTTCTGTTGTTTTTAATGAAAGGATGAAGGAAAATTCTGCAGCTGCTGGCTGTGAGCACGGTAACCACGCATCATTCAGAATTCTCAACTTTTACTGCCTGCCATAGTGACAAGGACAATCCACACGTGGTTTTATCCTTAATGATGAGAAAACATGTACAGAGTCACCTGGATTTAATCAGGTAAACATGAATAATTTGGTGTGACATCACAACCCTCCATGACTTCGCTCATAGGGTTTCTGAAGCTCAAATAGTGTGGCTCTAGGCTTCACCATCCTGACAGTGATTCCTCTGCCTAAGGGGCTTTCACACCAGACACGCAATGTAGCATACATTGCTCTAAAACCCATTATTTCAGTGTTAAGGTCTATGCAGAGGTGTGCCGCGGAGCACAGTGACAAAAATGTTCCTGCACAGCGCTCAGCTGTGAAAAATAATAAAAACAGAGGAAGGGCCTTCATTGTTATTGTACATAAATACATACAACAAAATGTGTCCTCTGCATTTAACCCATCCTAATTATGGTTAGACAAAATCCAACCAATTCAATTTATTTCATTTATATAGTGGCAAATCACAACAATGTTGCCTCAAAACGCTTTGCACAAGTAAGGTCTAACCTTACCAGCCTTACCAACCCCCAGAGCAAGCACACAGGTGGCAGTGGTAAGGAAAAACTCCCTCTGATTTGAGGAAAAAACCTTAAGCAGACCAGACTCAAAGGAGTGACCCTCTGCTTGGGCCATGCTACCAACACATTTGACAAAACAATTTACAAAACGAATATACATGAAATTTTGCTGGTGCACAGGAAGGGAGGGTTGCAGAAGTAGACACCACACCCATCTCTGGATGGAGCCGCACCTCAAGCAGAGAGAAAAAACAGAATCAGGAATCGGAAAGACAACAAATACAGGATAACTTGTCAGCATTAAGCAACAAGAACAAAAGAAATACTAAGGTGATCGCCAGCCACTAGCCCTAAACTTCACTAAAAGACTCAGACTTTAGACAAAGTTGAGGCCGCGGCCGCTCCGTTTCCTAATAGAATGAATTTAAAAGAGTAAAAGCATAATAACATACTATACCAGTATGCTAGCCATACGAAAGAGAAAATAAGTGCGTCTTAAGTCTAGACTTGAAAGTCTCTACAGAATCTGACTGATTTATTAATGCAGGGAGATCATTCCATAAAACAGGGGCACGATAAGAGAAAGCTCTGTGACCCGCAGACTTTTATTCACCCTAGGGACACAAAGTAGTCCTACACCCTGAGAACACAAAACTTGGGCCGGTATGTAGGGTTTAATTAAGTCAGCTAAGTAGGGAGGTGCCAGTCTGTGAACAATTTTAGTAGGTTAGTAGCAGAACCTTAAAATCTGATCTCACAGGGACTGTTGTGAAAGTGTAGTGACACGGACCCACAACAGGGGGCGCAAATGAACAGTCAATAGATGAGCCAAAAAGTAACAATTTAATGTTGTGAAATGTGCACAACGAATATACAGACAATCTCAGAATATGATTACAGTCAAATTACAAAGGTGACGTGTGGGCAGGCTCGAGGATAGAAGACGTCTGTCCTGAGAAGGGCCGGAACCACACAATTTCTGCCACCACCGAACCTGGTGAATACTGGAGCCGCCAAGTCCCGAATTCCCAGGTGATCACCGTCTCCGACTGTCGGATCTGGTACTGCTGGCGAGAACAAAGACAGTCAAGTGTGGGTGTGTGTACACCCAGTAACAACAACGGTGGGAATGCCACCTCCATCTCTCACTCAATATGTGATGAGTACCGCAGTGATTCCTCAGGGGAAAAGAGTGCCGTCCTGCACTCACTCAGCTTCCATAGCTAGAGGAACCGGTACTCCTGCAAACACTCACAATATACAGATATATTGTAACACAAACAGCTGAGGATATTACCTTCAATGAAGTACGATATCTCGGCGATGAGGTGGAGATGACGTCTGGGTTTTATGGAGTGAGGTGATGAAGAATGAGTGACAGCTGTCAGGAAGTAACGAGTAACAGCTGTCACTCCCGGCTGTGTCCGTGGCGGCAGCGCCCTCTCGTGCCTGAAGCCCGCACTTCAGGCAGGGCGCCTTCTGGTGGTGGGCCAGCAGTACCTCCTCTTCTGGCGGCCCACACAACAGGGACAGGAAGTCAATGAAGAGATGCCAAAATGGGTGTAATGTGGTAAACTGTCTCCTTTGTGTCAAAGTCTGGCAGCAGCATTTTGAACCAGTTGGAAACCCCTAATGCTGGACTGCGGTAAACCATAAAATAGAACATTGCAGTAGTCCAATCTAGAAGAGACAAACGCATGAATCAGGGTCTCAGCATCAGCCATAGACAGGATGGGACGAATTCTTTGCTATATTTCGCAGGTGGAAGAAAAGCAGTCCTCCTAATATTTCTAATGTGGAGGTCAAAGGACAATGTAGGATCAAAAAATGACCCCACGGTTTCCTCACTTTGTCAGTGAGATGTATGACACACGAGCCTAGGCTAAGTGTTAGCTGGTCAAATTGATGCCGATGTCTCACTGGACCAAGAACCATCATTTCAGTCTCATGAGAGTTTAAAAATAAGAAGTTGCTAGACATCCAGCTTTTCCACAGATGCAAGGCAGTCTTCTAAGAGATTTTATGTGGATGAGATTATCGGCAGTTATCGGCATGTATAACTGATGTATCATCCGCATAGCAATGAAAGGTAATCTTAAAATGCCGCAATATATGCCCAAGGGGTGCTATATAAAGGGTGAAAAGCAGGGGGACTAAGATGGACCCCTGTGAAACCCCAACGTCCCTGCTACTAAGGTTAGAGGTAGTGTTATTGTACGAACAGAACGACTGGTCAGTATGATGTAACCATGCAAGGGCACTCCCAGTAATCCCAAAATGATTCTTCAGCCTATCGGGTAGAATATGATGATCCACGGTATCAAAACGCAGCACTGAGATCTAACAGCACCAGAATTGTAGTGGTGTCCAAATCCCAAAAGGTGGTCCACGAGCTGCCGTGAACCACCTTTTCCAGAATTTTAGAGCTAAATTGTTATGTGTCGGATGCAGCCCGGAGAAACCGACCAGCGTTTGAAGGACCCCAGTATAAATAAGCAGCGCACGGTACAAGGATAACAGAGTTTAATAACATAACAGTGATGTGAAAAATACAAACAAATAAGTGCGCGGTCTGGCGTGGCGGATTTGCGGTGTGCTCCCAGCAGCACAAACAGTCCGGAGCCAGAACCAGTTCGGACCCAAGGACCCCGCCGACACCCCCCAGGTGGCCGCGACAAACCGAGTCTGTGAAAGAAGAAATCATCAGTGAGTCCACTACTCTACACACAGAGGGACCCGCTCAAAGGTGTACAAACAGCAAACACTTCCTGGCTTAATGCAAATCAGCTTCCACCCCTGCAGGCATAGAACACCCCTGTTCACAAAACTCCACTGCAGTGGAAGCTGATTTAAACGACCAACTACAGCTCAGTTATAATAAGGTGTGAGGGACACCACATTTACTGACTGTATAAATGTTAGTCACAAAATCTAACGTACCTCAGGAAGTGTGCTGACGAGCGTGAGACCTCACCCCCTCCTCTTTCACAGACCATGCATCAAACCTGGACGTTCTCTGCATCCACTGATGAGATGGCTCTTGAGACGACGATCTCACCCGTCTGGTCACAAGGTCGAGTCTCTGGCAAATACACACTGTGTACTCCAGTCTTAAATGCCACCATGTTCAATCCAATTGTAGATGCACCACAGCTGTGAGTCCTGACGAAGCCGCAGGTGATCAGCCTCAGGTGATCAGGGTGAGGTCCTGATAACTCAGCTACACAGCCACTCAGTCCCAAATGCCAAGCCACCTGGAAGGAATAAACAAAAGACAGGACAGAAAACAGAAACAACAGGCAGCCAGGCCCCCCCAGCCACACAACACAAATGATAGGTTGATATTGGCCTAGAGTTTTTCAGTACACTAGGGTCAAGATTAGATTTCTTAAGTAATGGTTTAATCACTGCAGATTTGAAACATTTAGGAAAAGATCCAGGAGGTTAATGAGAGATTAATAATTTCCAACACAGTTAGCCAAAGAGTGGGCCACAGGTCTTAAACAGTTTTGTTGGTATTGGATCAAATAAGCAGGTTGTGCTTTTTGTAGACGTTACAGGTCTCGTCAGCACACCTAATAAGATACTAGAGTTGAGCTGGATACACTTTTCAGATGAGTATCCGGTACAGATAAAGCATTTTTGATGAGCACGAGCATGATACAAGTAAAACTCGTGCTCGCGTTGAAGGAAAATCATGATTAGGTAACTGGACTGTCTTCACGCTCTGTGATTGGCCAGTCCACCACAGCGCCCGCCCCTCCCTACACAGACACTCTCTGCACCTGAACCTCACTCTCTCTCACACACACACACACACACACACACACACACACACACACACACACACACACACACACACACACACACCCACACACACACACACACACACACACACAGGAACTGATCTCTCTCTCTCTCTGTGCTTGGCTTGACTCTACCTCACGATTCTCACTCAGTACTCCTTAGGTTTTCTTAAATTCACCTCTATTTTGGTTTGTATGGTATTTTAAAGTCACTTGGCGAACTTGGTTCGTAAGGTAAGCGGTGCATTTGACCTGGAAACGGCTCGCGTTGTGTCGGTCACTGCCTTCACTCCAGTCGGGTTTTTTTAACCATTTGTTTGCTCTTAGTTTGACTGGTGATATAAAGTCAGTTGGAAAATTTTGCTCGTACTGAACGCGGTGCTTTTGAGAAAACTACAGTGAACTTGGCTGACATATATTTCCCTGTTTGCCATCACTGGATGTTTGCTATGAATCACCAAGTTCACACAGATCATTAAAAATAATGTCTTAGAACAACCTCTCTCTCTCTCTCCTCTCTCTCTCTCTCTCTCACTCAGTCACACAGACACACACACCGACACCGTAATCACATTGTTTAACTGTGTGGGGGAAACAAATGTCAAGAATGTTAGGTAGTAACAATAATAAATAATTGGAAAAGAAAAATCACAGTTTGATCATTAAATAACAAAAATCATAATAAAAATAAAGTTGTGTTGATGTATGACAACTGTTGTTACTGCATACTTAGTAGTTCATAATTTCCTACTACATTGAAAGTCAATTCTGAGGCTGTTCTGTTATTCATTCATACAGTTTAAGAATATTCAGTTCCGAGTTATAAAAAACTTGTTCTGTAAAATAGCTTCTTACTATTGTGATCAAAAACATTGAATCTCAATTGTGAGGCTGCCTCTGTAAATATTAATTCATACATTAAGAATATTGATGTTCTGAGTTCCTAAAAACTTGGTCGTGTAAATAGTTGTCTTACGTTTGTGATCAAAATCATTGATTTGAATCTCAAATTTGAGGCTGTTCTGTAAATCGTTTTCAAATAAGTATAACAACTTCTGATCAATCCATATCAATTTCAGGCTTAAAATAATGTACTGATTTAAGCCCCACCCATTTCTGACTAAACCACACCCACTTCTGGTTTAGGCCACACCCACGCCGAGTACAGATACAGATCTTTTTAACGTACCATCCCTGGTTCTCACGACCAGGCACCTAAGTGGCTCTACTCTACTCTTTTCTACTCTCTATGTTTACTCTTTCTTGTAGATATTTAGATATACCTTGTATACTGGCATAGTTCCACCTCGTAGAATTGGAATATAATATATAAGATATACCTTACTGAATTTTCATTTAGATGGTTGAACAGATACAGATGGTGTACTCGCTCATACCTATGAGATTCTACAAATTCTGTAAATCTATGGTATACCTCAGTAATGGTACCACCTCAACAGCAGGGTGTAGTGGCTGGGTAAGGCAACCACTAAGATACGTCTGGCACCCAGGGACCAACTCCAGATGTAAAGACGCTGCTTTGGTCAGGGACAGTTCCTAAATAAGCATGTTTTTTGATTGTGGATGGAAACCAAAGTGCCCGGAGGGAAACACCACACAGACAGTGGGAAAATGTGCAACTCCACACAGAAAGGCCAAGAAGTGATCCCACAACCTTCTTGCTGTGACGTCACAGTGCTAACCACTACCCTTGTGCCACCAAAGCACTGTGAGGACAATTTATACGAATTCATAAAATTCAGCCAGCACAAGCTAAGTCGGCCTGCTGCTAAGGCTAGGCTGATGTTAGCCTATAAAACTGAGTGTTCAGTGGTGCACTAATGTCACACGCTATTTTCATATTACTAACACAGCTTATGGGCCTTTCACACTGCACACGTTTAATGCCCTGAACGCATGCAGTGTGAAAGGCCCTTTAGACAAATTTGCAGACGTTCCATTGGACAAACTGGGTCTGCGTAATATGTCCAGAGTGTGGAGAATGCGGAGTGTGTCGGCTCAGTGAGGGCCGCCTGCTTCAGCTTAACCTTTCGTTGCTGCAGGATTTACCGGGGCTCATTGGTGGCTGGTCACTGTAGAAAATTCCTCATCCCAGCAGGTTGACCTTCGTCAGAAATTCCGCTAGTTCTTCTGCTAATCTGGTTATCACTCGAATAGTTTGTGTTTATCACACTTTCCCCTCCTTTGCTTTTTTTCATGCGTCTTTACAAACCTGGCAGCTTTGGACATTTGCACATGCAGACACAGTATTTTTGCGCATCTGTCACATCCAATGTAAAACGGCCTTAAATCCCAGCCAACTCATAAATGGGATAAGAGGTGAGCTTGGGTAAGACCTTGCATGACCTGGGGCATGATGAATGAAGTCCGAATCCACCCCCATATTAGAGTTACCAAACAAGCTAAAGCCAACAGGCTTTAGCTTTGAGTGTTTTATTAAACCATATTTTTTGCAGACTGGGAAATGTTTTTTAAACCTGGTGGCTTGGATGCAGGTATTTATAAATTATATATAATATAAATTATTATATTATTATATTGCCTCAGTAACTGTGAAGAAACAGGAGTGCTAATGTCTCCAAGCTACCAACACCCGCTAACAGAGCTAACGGTACTCCTCTTCTTCCTTTGGCTGCTCCCAATTAGGGGTCATCACAGCTGATCAATCAGTTCCATCTCACCCTGTCTTCTGCATCTTCTTCTGTTGTCACACCAGCCACCTGCATGTCTTCCGTCAACACATCCATAAACCTCTGCTTTGGCCTCCGTCTTCTCCTCCGGTCTGGTGCTCCATCCTCAGCATCTTTCTCCCTATATACCCTGGGTCTGTCCTCTGCACATGTCCAAACCATCTCAATCTCACCTGTTAGACTTTATCTCGAAAGTGTCCTCACCTGAGCTGTCCCTCTGATAGTTCATCCCTAATCCTGTCCATTCTCATCACCCCCAAAGAGAATCTCAACATCTTCAGCTCTGCCACCTCCAGCTCTGCCTCCTTTCTTTTTGTTAGTGTCACTGTCTCTAAGCCGTACAACTGTCTGTAGACTTTCCGTTCACTCTTGCAGATATTCTTCTATCACAAATCCCTCCTGCCACCTTTCTCCACCCACTCGACCCTGCCTGCACTCTCCTCTTCATCTCTTTACCACACTCTCCATTTGAACAGTTGACCCCAAGTATTTAAACTCTTCAACTTTCACCACTTTTTACTCCTTGTATTTGCACTATTCCACTGGGCTCCCTCTCAATCACACATATGTACTCTTACTGACTTTCATTCCTTTTCTCTCCAGAACATATCTCCACATCTCCAGGATAGATCCAACCTGCTCTGTACTCTCACTACAGATCACAATGTCATCTGCAAACATCATACTCCATGGAAACTCCTGTCTGAGCTCGTCCGTCAACCTGTCCAGAAACACACAATGCAACTCCTGGCCTCTCTATGCTTCTCCACCAGTACTCTCAGAGCAAACATTGCATCGTAGTGCTCTTTTTCAGCATGAAACCATACTGCTGCTTACAGATCTTCACCTGTTTTCTAAGTCGAGCTTCTACTACTCTTTCCCATAATGTCATGCTGTGGCTGATCAGCTTAATGCCTCTGTAGTTACTGCAGCTCTGCACATCACCCTTGTTCTTAAAAATAGGAATCATCACATTTCATCTCCACTCCTCAGGCATCCTCTCACTTTCCAAGATTTTATTAAACAGTCTGGTTAGAAACTCCACTGCCATCTCTTCTAGACATTTCCATGTCTCTACTGGAATGTCATCTGGACCGACTGCCTTTCCACTCTTCATCCTCTTCATAGCAACCCTCAGTTCATCATTACTAATCTCTGGCACTTCCTGATGTACTCTCTCCACATCATCCAGACATATTATTACAGATATTTGTAGTAAAACTGTTCAGTATACAACAGCTACCAATCATGGCTGGCAGCTTCTGTTAGTAGGGCTCTGGACTCAGCTCACAGCACACAATACCCATCACTCAAAGTGACCACACATACCAAATTATTCATATGTTTATGGGTTAAAAATGTGAAACTGGTAAGTTATACAGTTTTATGCAAACGTTTGGGCACCCCTGATAATTTTCATGATTTTTTTTTTTGATTTTTTTTATTTTATATACTAATTTTTATTGGGGTTTTTGCAGTAACAAAACAAACAAAACATGTGGGTCACTGTTTACATTTAGTTTACATTTTGTGTGTATTCTAACCATTTTTTCCAGCGTTTTAAAAAGACATGTCCTTTAAGTCTAAGGGAAAAGGTCAGTTTCTCCATAATGTAGATTTCTTCTATAATGTCCAGCCAGTGATTAAGACTTGGAGGGTTGGGTTTAATCCAGTTCCTTGTGGTAGCTTTTTTCGATGCAACTGACAAAACTTTAAAAAGGTACATGTCCTTTTCTGAAAAACCTTTTCTGTTAGAAGGCCCAGGAGATAGATTTGGGGATCCTTGGGAATTGCATATGAGAAAATACTTTGTGTTGTTTCAAATACATTGTCCCAGAAAGATTTTAATTTTGTACATGTCCAAAAAATGCGAGAGTGATTGGCATTCAAGTGACCACATTGTCTCCAACACAGCTGATCAAACCCTTGTACTTTAGCTGTAATTTGAGGGGTAATGAAGAATCGCATGAGGCACTTCCACCCAAATTCCCTCCACCTTTTGGAGCTTGTTGTGGTTTGTTGTGTATTGCACATCTTGAGCCAATCGCCCTCTAACAGGACAATGCTGAGTTCTTCTTCCCATTTAGATTTTATATAAAATGTGTTATTACCTTTTTGTTTTTTCAGCCCTCTATAGAGTTTGGATACTGTGTTACTAGGTAAAAGTTTATATGCGTCTGTGAATACTTTAAAAAAAACATTATTTGTGCTGGGGTCATCAGATTTAATTTCAACATTATAAAAATGACGAACCTGCAGATATCTGAATAAGTCTGAATTATCCAAATTAAATTCTACTGTACTTTCAATTTTCCAAAAGATTTAAAAGTATTTCCCTCCATAAATGTACACAGAGCTGATAAACCTTTTTTCTTTCCAAGTTGAGAATGTGGAATCCAACTTGCCTGGTTGAAACCGTGGAAAAGAAGGAGGGCCAGACCAAAATGCCAGCTGTCTTCAACAAATTATATTTTCTGATTATTCTATGCCATATAAATAAAGTGTTCTTTACAATACAGTTTTTGTTATTTGGCTTGTACTACTGTCTCCCGCCATTGGTGGTATAGGCTCTAAATCTATCTCAATTTGTTTCCATTCTGTTTCAAATTCAGGAGAACACCAACATGCTATATTTCTTAATTGGGCTGCAAAATAATATTCTTTCGGATTAGGAACAGCCAAGCCACCACTTTCTTTACATATTTGGAGTGTTTTAAATTTGACCCTTGGTCTGGCACCTGCCCATATAAAACGTGAAATTAGTTTGTTCCAAGTAACAAAATGTGAGTCTGGAATTATAATGGGCAAGTGCCATAAAAAAATATAAAAATCTTGGTAAAATATTAAACTTCACTGTCTATTCTTGAAACCAAGATCCAATGTAAGTGATGACCATCGACTAATGTCCTTCTGTATCGGGTCAATCATGATTTTCCTTTATAAATCATTGGTTGTCTGGATCAGAAATTTCAGTTAAATATGTCATATAGCCAAGGTTGGGTAGGTATTACTTGAAGAATACATGTGGATTACATGTATGTATTTGGATTACTTGTAATCTGATTACTTTTGGATTACATGTCAAAGTAATCCTACCCAACCCTGCATATAGCAGATGAACACACTGATATTTGAGAAGTGAAATGAAGTTTCTAGTATTTACAGAAAGTGTGCAATAATTATTTAAACAAAATTGGGCAGGTGCATAAATCTGGGCACCCTTGTCATTTTATTGATTTGAATACATTTAGCACTAATTATTGGAACACAAAATTGGTTTGGTAAGTTCATTGACCCTTGACCTCCTTATACAGGTGAATCCAATCATGAGAAAGGGTATTAAGGTGGCCCTTTCCCCTCTTTGCATCTCTTCTAATGAGTGGCAACATGGGAGCCTCTCAACAACTCTCAAATGACCTGAAAACAAGATAGTTCAACATCATGTTTTAGGGGAAGGATACAAAAGCTATCTCAGAGATTTCAGCTGTCAGTTTCCACTGTGAGGAATATATAGTGAGGAAATGGAAGATCACAGGCGCAGTAGTAGTTAAGGCCTGAAGTGGCAGGCCAAGAAAAATCTCAGATAAGCTGAAGCGAAGGCTGGTGAGAACAGTCATAGTCAATCCACAGATCTGCTCCAAAGACCTACAACATGGTCTTGCTGCAGATAGTGTCTCTGTGCCTCGTTCAACTATACAGCGCACTTTGCACAAAGAGATGCTGTATGATGCTGTAATGCAGAGGAAGCCTTTTCTGCATATACACCACAAACAGAGTCGCTTGAGGTATGCTAAAGCACATTTGGAGAAGCCAGCTTCATTTTGGAATAAGGTGCTGTGGACTGGTGAAACTAAAATTGAGTTATTTGGACATAACAAGGGGTAGTATGCATGGCTGAAAAAGAACACAGCATTCCAAGAAAAACACTTACTACCTACAGTAAAATTTGGAGGTGGTTCCATCATGCTGTGTGGCTGTGTGGCCAGTGTAGGTACTGGGAATCTTGTTAAAGTTGAGGGTAACATGCATTCCAGTCAATATCAGCAGATTCTTGAGAACAATGTTAGATAGATAGATAGATAGATAGATAGATAGATAGATAGATAGATAGATAGATAGATAGATAGATAGATAGATAGATAGATAGATAGATAGATAGATAGATAGATAGATAGATAGATAGATAGATAGATAGATAGATAGATAGATAGATAGATAGATACACACACACACACACATACATACATACATACATACATACATCATTTAATCATTAGTGATCGATCTCTGCCCCCCTTCTCGGCATGTCTTGTTCCTGGTTCTTTCCCTCAGCCCCAACCAGTCTCAGCAGAAGACTGCCCCTCCCTGAGCCTGGTTCTGCTGGAGGTTTCTTCCTGTTAAAAGGGAGTTTTTCCTTCCCACTGTGGCCAAGTGCTTGCTCATAGGGGGGTCGTTTTGACCGTTGGGGGTTTTTCATGGTTATTGTATGGCCTTGCCTTACAATATGGAGCGCCTTGGGGCAACTGTTTGTTGTGATTTGGCGCTATATAAGAAAAAGTTGATTGATTGATTGATATTGTATGGCCTTGCCTTACAATATAAAGCGCCTTGGGGCAACTGTTTGTTGTGATTGGCGCTATATAAAAAAATTGATTAATTGATTAATACATACATACATACATACATACATACTTTTAATGTCCCCATGGGGAAATTGTCTTGGACTTCTCAAAAATCATGACCCATACAAAGATACAGAACAAGACATAAACAGTTCATAACAATAAATAAATAAATACATAAATAGAGAATAAAAATAAATAAAAAACATACAAGTACTAAAACCTCCTAATGTGCCTGATTGTTAGCGGTGTTTATTATATTTGTTAAGGGCTATGATTGATATAGGAACAAAAGAGTTCCTATATCTATTCAGTCTGCAATGGGGGACTCTGAAACGCTGGCCCGATGGTAGCAACTCATATTGCGTGTGCAGAACATGGGAGGAGTCAGAAAGAATTCTGTCCGCTTGCTTCATCACGCACTGATCAAAAATTGACTGAGGATTGTTATACTGTTTCAAACCAATGATTTTCATTGCTGTGAGAACAAGGTAGTTTAATTTTGATCTTAGGGACACAGGAAGGTTCCCAAACCAAGTGGTTATGCCATATCTTAGAATGCTTTCAAGAACTGCCTGATAAAACAGTAACATAATTTTTTGGTTGACTCCATGAAAACGCAAACGCCGTAGAAAATAGTCGTTGATTCAAGCGGGAACATAACCAGTCAACATGAGTGTTCCATGTAAGGGAACTGTCTATACAGACACCAAGATATTTGTACGATTGCACCTGTGTGATTGGTTGCTGGTGTATAATTACAGGGTTGTGATTGCCAACTAACTTTGGATCAAAATGACTTCCTCTGTCTTTTTAACATTTAAAGTAAGGTAACTGGAATCACACCACTCAACAAACTGCCTCACCTCTGAATGATAGATATTCAAATCATCATTCTGTTGAAGTAAGCACAGAAGTGCTGAGTCGTCTGAATATTTAAAATATAGTTCCCAGGGTGCTTGGCTGAACACTCATTAGTATATAAAGTAAAAAGGACAGGTGAGCTCACACATCCCTGTGGTGCTCCAGTACTGATGTCTTTGATTTGGGACAGGCTAGAATTTTCTTAACCTGCTCTGATTTTTCAAAGGTTAATTTACCTTAACTTTTGCCACTGATTCATGTTCATGAAGCAGTGGCAAAGCTGAAGTTGCGCTGGGGCTGGATCTTTCAACAAGACAATACATTCATGCAGAGGAACAAGTACAACGTTCTGGAATAGCCATCTCAGTCCCCAGACCTGAATATTATTGAAAGTCTGTGGTGTGATTTTAAGCGGGGGCATCTATGCTTGGAAACAACAAACCTGAGATGTTTGTAAAGAAGAATGGTCCAAAATACCTTCAACCAGAATCCAGACTCCACTGGAAGCTATAAGAAGTGTTTAGAGGCTGTTATTTCTGCAAAAGGAGGATCTACTAAATATGATGTAGTTTTTTTCTGTTAGCATGCCCAAATTATGCCCTGCCTAATTTTGTTTTAAATAATTATTGCACACTTTCTCTAATCCTATAAACTTCATTTCACTTCTCAAATATTGCTGTGTTTGTCTGGTATATGATATATTTAACTGAAATTTCTCATCCAAACAACCAATGATCTATAAAGGAAAATCATGGAAATCATCAGGGATGCCCAAACCTTTGCATACAACTGTATATATTTTTAAAAATCACTTCTGTACAGTTGTCATGAACAGGAAATGGGCTATAGAGACCCAAAGCTGTTCTTCTGTACCAGGCCTGTAAACATCTTTATTTCTGTAAATGTTTTTTTTCTTTCTGTAAAGTTTGACACAGACCATCCATCCATCCATCCATCCATTTTCTTCCGCTTTATCCGGAGTCGGGTCGCGGGGGCAGCAGCTCAAGCAAAGCCGCCCAGACCTCCCGATCCACACACGCCTCCCCCAGCTCCTCCGGAGGAACCCCGAGGCATTCCAAGCCAGCTGAGAAACGTTGTCCCTCCAGCATGTCCTGGGTCTTCCCTGGGGCCTCCTCCCGATGGGAGGTGCCCAGAACACCTCTCCAACGGAGGCGTCCTTGGGGCATCTGGATGCCACCTCAACTGGCTCCTTTCGACATGGAGGAGCAGCGGCTCGACTCCGAGCTCCTCCCGAGTGACCGAGCTCGTCACCCTAAGTGCCCCAGCCACCCTGCGGAGGAAACTCATCTCGGCGCTTGTACTCGTGATCTCGTTCTTTTGGTCATGAGCCAAATCTCATGACCATAGGTGAGGGTCGGAACATAGATCGATCAGTAAATTGAGAGCTTTTCCCCCCTACTCAGCTCTCTCTTCACCACAACGGTCCGATACAGCGACCGCATCACTGCAGACCCTGCACCGATCTGTCTTTCGATCTCACGCTCCATCCGTCCCTCGCTCATGAACAAGACCCCGAGATACTTAAACTCCTCCACTTGAGGCAAGGACACTCCACCGACCTGAAGAGGGCAAGGCACCTTTTTCCGGTCGAGAACCATGGCCTTGGATTTGGAGGTGCTGATTTTCATCCCGGATGCTTCACACTCGGCTACAAACAGCGCCAGTGCACACTGAAGGTCCTGATTTGACGACGCCAACAGAACCACGTCGTCCGCAAACAGATGAGATGAGAGATGAGATGAATTGTGGTTCCCAAACCGTACCCCCTCTACACCCTGGCTATGCCAAGAAATTCTGTCCACAAAGATAATGAACAGAACCGGTGACAAAAGGCAGCCCTGGTGGAGGCCAACGTGCACTGGAAACAGGTTTGACTTACTACCGGCAATGTGAACCAAACGCCTGCTGCAGTCGTACAGGGACCGGATAGCCCTTAGCAAAGGACCTCGGATCCCGTACTCCTGGAGCACCCCCCACAGGGTGCCCCGAGGGACACGGTCGAATGCCTTCTCCAGATCCACAAAGCACATGTGGACTGGTTGGACAAACTCCCATGAACCCTCGAGCACCCGATGGAGTGTGTAGAGCTGGTCCAGTGAACAGCGACGAGGACGAAAACCACACTGCTCCTCCTGAATCCGAGGTTCGACTATCGGTCGAATTCTCCTCTCCAGTACTCTGGAATAGACCTTACCAGGGAGGCTGAGGAGTGTGATCCCTCTGTAGTTGGAACACACCCTCCGGTCCCCCTTCTTAAACAGAGGGACCACCACCCCGGTCTGCCAATCCAGAGGCACTGTCCACGACTGCCACGCGATGTTGCAGAGGCATGTCAACCAAGACAGTCCCACAACATCCAGAGACTTAAGGTGCTCAGGATGGATTTCATCCACCCCAGGAGCCTTGCCACCGAGGAGCTTTCTAACCACCTCGGTGGTTAGAAAGAATGATCTCCCTGTGGAATGATCTCCCTGCGTCAATAAAACAATCAGATTCTGTGGAGACTTTCAAGTCCAGACTTAAGACGCACTTATTTTCCCTTTCATATGGCTAGCATACTGGTGCAGTTTTGTTTTACGCTCTTTACTCTTTTAATTCATGTTATTAGTAATTGAAGTGGGCCGCGGCCTCAACTTCACCTAAATTCTGGGTCTTTTAGTGAAGCTTAGGGCTAGCGGCCGGCGATCACCTTAGTATTTCTTCTGTTTTTCTTGTTGATTAATGCTGGCAAATTATACTTTTCAGAAGATGGGATTGGGGAGATCCTTGAAGTATTCCTTCCACCACCCAACAACATCTCCAGTCAGGGTCAACAGCTCCCCACCCGCACTGTATACAGTGCTGGTGGAGAGCTGCTTCCGCCTCCTGAGGCGTCGGACGGTTTGCCAAAATTTCTTCAAGGCCGACCGATAGTCCTCCTCCATGGCCTCCCCGAACTTATCCCAGACCCGGGTTTTTGCCTCTGCGACCGCACGGACTGCAGCTTGCTTGGCCTGCCGGTACCTGTCAGCTGCCTCCGGGGTCCCACTTACCAACAAAGACAAGAAGGACTCCTTCTTCAGCTTGACGGCATCCCTTACTTCCAGCGTCCACCACTGGGTTCAGTGGTGACACCGTGACAGGCACCAGAGTCCTTGTGACCACAGCTACAAGCGGCCGCATCGACAATGGAGGTGGAGAACATGTTCCACTCGGACTCCGTGTCTCCAGCCTCCCCTGGGATCTGGGAGAAGCTTTCCTGGAGGTGGGAGTTGAAGACCTTGCTGACACAGGGTTCCGCCAGTCGTTCCCAGCAGACCCTCACAATACGTTTGGGCCTGCCAGGTCTGACCGGCTTCTTCCCCTCCCAGCGTATCCAACTCACCAGGTGGTGATCGGTCGACAGCTCAGCCCCTCTCTTCACCCGAGTGTCTGAGACACGTGGCCAAAGGTCATATGATATGACTACAAAGTCGATCATCGACCTCCGGCTCATGGTGTCCTGGTGCCACGTGCACTTATGGACACCCCTGTGCTCGAACATGGTGTTTGCGATGGATAAACTGTGGCTAGCACAGAGGTCCAACAACTGAACACCACTCGGGTTCAGATCGGGGAGGCCGTGCTTCCCAATCACCCACCTCCAGGTCTCACTGTAAGCAATAAGCAATGCTACCCCAGCTCTCCACCTCTCCCTGTGGGCAGTGCCAGAAAAGTGGAGCGTCCAGCCCCTCTCCACGAGTTGGGTACCAGAGCCCAAGCTGTGCGTGGAGGTGAGCCCAACTATTTCTAGTCAGTATCTCTCAACCTCCCGCTCAAGCTCAGGCTCCTTCCCCCCCCAGTGAGGTGTCATTCCACGTCCCAACAGCCAGGGGCTGTGAGCGTAGACCGGGCCGCCGGGCCACCCGCCCTCGACTGCCACCCAATCCTCTCTGCACCCGACCCTCATGGTCCCCTGCAGGTGGTGAACCCACAGGAGGGCGGGCCCACGTCGCTCTTTCGGGCTGAGCCCGGCCGGGCCCCGTGGGCTAAGGCCCGACCACCAGGCGCTCGCAAGCGAGCCCAAACCCCAGGCCTAGCTCCAGGGTGGGGACCCGGCACCGCCATACCGGGCGACATCTCGGTCCTTGATTTTGTACTGGTCATGGGACATAGACTTCTATGGAAAATATTTTCTTTTTGGACCCAGCCTCAAGCGGCCATTCAAGGAACTGCAATATTTTCGACCTCCGGGGTTACGTTATATCAGATGACCAGCCGTTGGAGCTTGCATATTCATTAATTTTATATCGCTATTTATTCTAATTAAGGGTCAAGGAGTAGCTGGAGCCTATCCCAGCAGACATAGGGTGAGAGGTGAGGTACATGCTGAACAACTATCGCAGGGCCACATACAGACAAATAACCACACCTACAGTCAATTTAAAGTTTTCAACTCACCTAACCTCCATGTCTTTGGAAGTGGAAGAAAGTCAGAGCATGGTCAGGGAACTCGTACCAACACAGGGAAAACATGTAAACTCCACACAGAGTGGACCAGGTGGGAAGCAGTCCCAGAACCATCTCGCTGTGAGGCCACAGTACTAACCGCTAGGCCACCGCACTGCCTTGTTTGGATGTTACAGAGAAGAATTAAGCTATCACCTCACACAAAGTTGAGTTTTTAAGCAACCATTCGACATTGTCCGTCTCGTTAAAGCTGAAAAATGACATCACTGTCTACCACTGCAAATCATAGTAATTCTACTGTAATGACCAGTATGACACTTTTTCTACTGTTAACATGTGAAGGCAGTATAACTGTGTTAAATCTAAAAGAGCCGATTTGATTGTTTTTTAAGGGCCAGTATTTGGCAGGTTGTGTATTTTTGTAAGCACTGGAGCACAAAGCTTTAGAAAAACACTTTATTACTGCACATTTAACCCATAGCTGACCATTATTGTTACATATATGTATGTCAGTTTGCTTTAATGCAGTGTGTTTAAACAGGACGATGAACACTCACTGCACTGTAACGGAGAGTCATGCTGTGATGTCAACATAAGCTGTCTTTGATGTGTTTCTGCCCCCATTGAAACCAGTACTTCAGTCCCGTGAGAGAGCTGAGAGCTGAGCAGGTGCTGGCGCTAGGATCTGTGGTGACTGGAATGGGTGAGAGAGAGCTGTATGACACTGACCTCACCGAGCCTGGTGTGCTGGCACATCTTGGGATGCTGACAAACTGGACCCATAAAAAGGCAAGTTTTTTTCTCCTGATGTGCAGCCACCAGTTAACAAATGTAACATGTAAATATGTGGTGTTTGACATTTTGTAGATGAGAGCGGTGATTCTGGGTGTGATGCAGAAGCGCAAACAGAGAGTGGGAAACTTAAAGGCCATTGATCTGGCAACATTTGGCCACTTGATTTGTGGTCTGTACCCTTCAGAGATCAACAAACTGGACCCGTACAACCTGAGGTCAGTGAAATACCTCATCCATGACTTCTTTGAGTTAAACAAAAAAAATCTTGTTAGGAAAATATAACTCATATCTTTAATGAGACCATAAATGAATCAACTTCCATGCCAACAAGGCAACAATGAGCACTTCTATTTGTGTGATTTACTCTCATTATGGAAGATTTTAGTTTGCCCTGTAAATTTTCATTTTTTGTGCAAGAGTTGTAGCTTCGGAGTTTGCCATTTCATCATTGTGTCAGGGAATCTTGTTAATGCCACTCCTCCCAGATGACCACTTGTACAAATGTGATAGAGTTATAGGAGGGCGTTGTTTGTGTTGTTTTATGCCTCAAATTTTGTTTTGACTTGACTCTTCTACTGAGCCAGTAGCTCAGTGCGTGAATGAGTTAGGCTACATACCAATATGCACACATGGTTTTATTCACAGTGATGCTGTTTGTCTGTGTCCTTGGACGAGTCACTTCATCTATATCTCCACATCTATATCTCCGCTGTAAATAAGCTGGGGAAGTATCCTGCATCCCGTTCAGGATCAGTCATAGACTCTCATCTGCTTCACGATGTTGAATCTAGGAGTAAACACCGACGTGAATGGGTGTGTTTTGAACTTACTTCTTCAGCTTCAAAATAGCCTTGATTTGGGACATGAGATATGTGATTTTGAGGCAGTAAGGGATACAAAGATGATATGGGTACCTAAACATATGACCTTCACCCTCAAGTGATCTTGACTGTGGACACTGGAATAGTTGCTTATATCTTGAAAAAGACTTGAGATATTCATGGCAACTCATCATTGTCAAGGAAGATTTTCTCTTGATGGATTCTCAGATGGGTAGGTGGATGAGGAGAAAATCTACATCCAGAGTCAATCTAGAGACGGCTGTACGTGGGTTCATTTAACATGGGAATGTCGTTGCATTTCATCACGCACACGGACCTTGACAGATCCTTAGCCTGGTCTGATAGGTGTCAAATCCCAGATGATCAGGGTCTGAGAACCTGCTGTAACCTTCATCTGCCTTCACACCAGTTGCATTACAAGCCATCACCCCTCCACCACCTGATCCGCTGTTGAGGACTTTTTGTTGTTTCACCAGTGCTCTGTTAGCCAAACCTGTGATCAGAGTTCCTGTTGAACCTTCATAGTTACTGCAGCGGCCATCAGCCACATGTATTTCACCCCTACAGGCAATCCCCTACTTGTTCCGTTACCCGGGTGTCACGACGTGGATGAGGGGTTGGCACCCACATGAAATTAGCATCAAAACAAAACCAATAATGTTTCTGCCACATTGGTGGCAGAAACATTATTGAATATTTTCATATTGGCACCTATTTTGGCTTGTGTCTTGTATGTATTGATAAACAAGTTAATAGTGTGAAGTGCCTTGGGGCAGCTTTGTTGTGATTTGGTGCTGAATAAATGAAATAAATTGAATTGAATAGTTTTTCCCACTCAACTTACTGCCAGGAGCAATAAGGCTCCTCTGGGCCTGTTCACTCAGCTGCTGTAGGTTATTAAGGCATGAACCATAATGCGCCATGACATCTTCCTCAGTACTCTTGAAGGAGCCACTGCTGTGACAAAAGCTAAGTTAGTTAATACACTACTGTCTTTAAGCACCCATTTTTGCGGGACTACATAATGTTAAATATGGATACATGACATGTTCTTAGATTTGAGACATTTCATAAATAGTAAATGTACTGCGTTCCTCTAGTGCTTTTCTATCTGATGCCGATGCTCAAAGTACTTTATAATAATGCCTCACATTCACTCGTTCTGACACACATGCATTGGTGTCGGCATGTTGCCATGTGAGGAGCTCAACCACACACCAGGAGGAACTTGAGGATTAAGGACCATGCCCAAGATTTTCCTGTCTAACATGTAATTGATCCGAGGACCCTTTGGTAACAAGCCTGCCTCTCTAAACTCTAGACTGTCACCTCCCATGTCAATCATGACAGGTTAATGCTGCATGTGAGGACAAATCTGAACTGACACGTTAGGTTTGAGTTCTGCTTTTCTGGTGAAGTAACAGGAAGTTGATACATTGCTAAACTAAACAGAAAAGGGTGAGTAATGAATAAGGTCAATAAAATATTTGAAAGGCAAGACAAATGGCAAAGCTCCAAAAAGGCTAAAATTGGGTCCACATTGCTCCTAGTGTGTCAAAATGACAGAAGTGACAAACAGCATCAAGAAAAAGCAATAATGACTGAAAATGAAAACCCCATTTGGTGTAAATTGGCATTATATCATAATGAAAAGTGCTTCAGTCACTTTCATTTGTAACAATGAGGTGCAAACTGGTCCTTTCAATGAATAGACTGTTTGATCCACATCTGATCCATATGTAGATTTAGCAGATACTTGATTTTAACACTGAAAAGCACTTATGATCTATATTTTGTATTGTATTATATTTTACTTATGAAAAGCTACATCTAAGCAGGGGTGGTGGCCAAGTGGTTAATGCGCTTGGTTTCAGTTCAGAAGGCTCCAGGTTCAAATCCCACCCCTGCCACATTTCTCCATGTAATGTGGAGTTGCGTTAGGAAGGGCATCCGGCGTAAAACCTGTGCCAATTCAACATGCAGATCCACCTTGGATTTGCTGTGGCGACCCCGAGTGCAAACAAGGGAGCAGCCGAAGGGACTTACTTTTTACTTACAAAAGCTACCTCTAACAGGACTGTAACCTTGAAACCTTTTTCCAAGGTAAAAATTTGTAGAATTGGAAACTAGTGTTGGCGAAGGTTTGTGCTCTAAGAGCGCGGTGCTCTAGTTTAAATCTACTTTGGGTTCAATGTTAATCAGCCTGAAATTCCCAAAATCCTGTGACTTTGGATGTGGAAACTCCTCTTCTTTCAGCAATATTTAGTGCTGACACATCTCAGTTGAAAATTGAAATAAATGAGTTGAAATAACTTTAACACAAATTGTTACATCAGTTTTTCTCGTTGAGACAGCAGTTCCTTTTTTAGAGTGCATTTAGTTGTACCCACTCTCTTATTCACTTTGACTGACAGAGCTCTGACAAGTTTTGGACTTTCAGCTTAATTCTATGCATTTTGGAAATTTAGACAAAAGTGAATTTTTGAGTTGATGATTTAAGATTTGTGGATTGTGCTTGCTTCGTAATATTCTATATTCGATATTAGCAAAGAAAAACGAAAAATGCCTGACTGGGTAGATGGCAGCTACACGAAAAAAGGTTGTCTTGGTCTAAGATGTATTTGAGAAACGGTCTTCTTTAAACCATTGTTGAATCATAGACATAATCAAACAGTTATGCACTACAGATAGGTCCTATGTATTGGGATTCCAACTCAAATACGAGGTCTGTTAGAAAACTATCCGACCTTTTTATTTTTTGCAAAAACTATATGGATTTGAATCATGTGTGCTGAATCAAGTGTTGTGAAAGTGTAGTGACACGGACCCACAACAGGGGGCGTTAATGAACGGACAATGGATAAGCCAAAAAGTAACAATTTAATGTTGTGAATCGCACAATGAAATACAGACAATAACAGAGGATGAGGATGGTCAATCATACACAAGGTGATGTGTGGGCAGGCTCGAAGATAGAAGACGTCTGGCCAGAGAAAGCCGGATCCCACACAGTTTCCACCGCCAACGGATCTGAAGAACACCGGAGCCGCCAAGTGCTGCGCCCCAGGTGGCCACTGTCTTCAGCAGTCAGACCCGGTACTGCTGGCAGAAACAGAAACAGTTAATGGTGGGTGTGTGAATACACACCCAGCAATCTTTCAGTGCTTAATTCCTCCAGGAGGGAAAACCTCCACCTCCAGACACAGAATCACCCGTGCAGCTCCTGTCAGTCTCTTCCCTGGAAGGAGTGAGAGGCAAAGACGTCGCAAACCCACACTATACGCCAATCCAGCAGAAGACTGTGTCCACAGGAAAACGGCTGCACACAGAACAATATTTAGTCTCAGTAATTACTGCAGAGAAAGTTACCTGAGTGGTAGCTGATTTCTCGGCGGGGAGGTGGAGTTACAGTCCGGCTTTTATGGATGTTGTGGTTGATGAGTGACAGCTGGTGTTGATGAGTGACAGCTGTCACTCCCACTGGTTCCGACGCCCTCTCGTGCTTGAAGCCCCCACTTCAAGCAGGGCACCATCTGGTGGTGGTGGGCCAGCAGTACCTCCTCTTCAGCGGCCCACACAACAGGACCCCCCCTCAACGGGACCAGGCTTGTCCGGGTGACGGTTTAGAAATCGGCCAGGAGGACCGGGTCCAGGATGAAATTCCTCTTCACCCAGGAGCATTCTTCGGGTCCATACCCCTCCCAGTCCACCAGATACTGGAACCCCCGACCCTTTCGACGGATGTCCAGGAGCCGGCATGGACCATGCGTCGGCTCCTGTCGATGATCTTGGCAGGAGGCGGTGCAGGTCCAGGGGTGCAGAGCGGTGAGGTGTGATGAGGTTTGAGGCGTGACACATGGAAAACCGGGTGGATCCGCAGTGAAGCTGGCAGCTTTAGCTTCACTGCGGCCGGACTGAGGACTTTGAGGATGGGAAATGGACCAATAAACCTGTCCTTGAGTTTTTGTGATTCCACTTGAAACGGGATGTCCTTGGTCGACAACCACACCTCCTGCCCGGCTGGTATGCAGGGCCGGGGAACGCCGGCGATCTGCATGGGCCTTGGCCCTCGTCCAGGCCTTCAACAGGGCAGAACGGGCAGTCCGCCACACCGGCGGCACCTCCGGAGGTGGGCCTGGACCGAGGGCACTCCGACCTCTCCCTCCACGAGTGGGAACAATGGGGGCTGGTACCCCAAACACACCTCAAACGGGGAGAGGCCGGTGGCAGACGAAACTTGGCTGTTGTGGGCGTATTCAATCCAGGCCAGATGGTTGCTCCAGGCCGTCGGGTGCGCGGAGGTCACGCAGCGGAGGGCCTGCTCCAGCTCCTGGTTAGCCCGCTCTGCCTGTCCGTTTGTCTGAGGGTGGTACCCGGATGAGAGATCATGGTGGCCCCCAGTTCCCTGCAGAAACTCCTCCAGACTTGGGAAGAGAACTGAGGACCACGATCCGAGACGATGTCTGATGGTATCCCCTGCAGACGCACAACGTGGTGGACCAGGAGGTCTGCATCTCCTGGGCCGTCGGGAGCTTCGGAGAGGGCCACGAAGTGGGCCGCCTGGAGAACTGGTCCACTATCGTGAGGATGGTGGTGTTGCCCTGGGACGGTGGGAGGCCCGTGATGAAGTCCAGGCCGATGTGGGACCAGGGGCGATGAGGGCACCGGCAGAGGCTGGAGGAGTCCCAATTCCTTTTGTGGTCAGCCTTGCCCCTGGCACAGGTGGTACAGGCCAACAAAGACAGTCAAGTGTGGGTGGTGTACACCCAGTAACAACAACGGTGGGAATGCCCCTCCATCTCTCACTCAATATGTGATGAGTACCGCAGTGATTCCTCAGGGGAAAAGAGTGCCGTCCTGCACTCACTCAGCTTCCATAGCTAGAGGAACCGGTACTCCTGCAAACACTCACAATATACAGATATATTGTAACACAAAACAGCTGAGGATATTACCTTCAATGAGTACGAATTCTCGGCGATGAGGGTGAGATGACGTCTGGGTTTTATGGAGTGAGGGGTGATGAAGAATGAGTGACAGCTGTCAGGAAGTAACGAGTAACAGCTGTCACCCGGCTGTGTCCGTGGGCGGCAGCGCCCTCTCGTGCCTGAAGCCCGCACTTCAGGCAGGGCGCCTTCTGGTGGTGGGCCAGCAGTTACCTCCTCTTCTGGCGGCCCACACAACAGGGACAGGAAGTCAATGAAGAGATGCCAAAATGGTGGTAATGTGGTAAACTGTCTCCTTTGTGTCAAAAGTCTGCGCAGCAGCATTTTGAACCAGTTGGAAACCCCTAATGCTGGACTGCGGTAAACCATAAAATAGAACATTGCAGTAGTCCATCTAGAAGAGACAAACGCATGAATCAGGGTCTCAGCATCAGCCATAGACAGGATGGGACGAATCTTTGCTATATTTCGCAGGTGGAAGAAAGCAGTCCTCCTAATATTTCTAATGTGGAGGTCAAAGGACAATGTAGGATCAAAAATGACCCCAAGGTTCCTCACTTTGTCAGTGAGATGTATGACACACGAGCCTAGGCTAAGTGTTAGCTGGTCAAATTGATGCCGATGTCTCACTGGACCAAGAACCATCATTTCAGTCTCATGAGAGTTTAAAAATAAGAAGTTGCTAGACATCCAGCTTTTCACAGATGCAAGGCAGTCTTCTAAGGATTTTATGTGGATGAGATTATCGGCAGTTATCGGCATGTATAACTGAGTATCATCAGCATAGCAATGAAAGGTAATCTTAAAATGCCGCAATATATGCCCAAGGGGTGCTATATAAAGGGTGAAAAGCAGGGGGACTAAGATGGACCCCTGTGAAACCCCAACGTCCATGCTACTAAGGTTAGAGGTAGTGTTATTGTACGAAACAGAACGACTGGTCAGGTATGATGTCAACCATGCAAGGGCACTCCCAGTAATCCCAAAATGATTCTTCAGCCTATCGTAGAATATGATGATCCACGGTATCACGCAGCACTGAGATCTAACAGCACCAGAATTGTAGTGGTGTCCAAATCCAAAAGGTGGTCCACGAGCTGCCGTGAAACCACCTTTTCCAGAATTTTAGAGCTAAATTGTTATGTGTCGGATGCAGCCCGGAGAACCGACCAGCGTTTGAAGGACCCAGTATAAAATAAGCAGCGCACGGTACAAAGGATAACAGAGTTTAATAAACATAACAGTGATGTGAAAAAATACAAACAAATAAGTGCGCGGTCTGGCGTGGCGGATTTGCGGTGTGCTCCCAGCAGCACAAAACAGTCCGGAGCCAGAACCAGTTCGGACCCAAGGACCCCGCCGACACCCCCCAGGTGGCCGCGACAAACCGAGTCTGTGAAAGAAGAAATCATCATGTGAGTCCACACTCTACACACAGAGGGACCGCTCAAAGGTGTACAAACAGCAAACACTTCCTGGCTTAATTGCAAATCAGCTTCCCACCCTGCAGGCATAGAACACCCTGTTCACAAAACTCCACTGCAGTGGAAGCTGATTTAAACGACCAACATACAGCTCATTATAATAAGGTGTGAGGGACACCACATTTACTGACTGTATAAATGTTAGTCACAAAATCTAACGTACCTCAGGAAGTGTGCTGACGAGCGTGAGACCTCACCCCCTCCTCTTTCACAGACCATGCATCAAACCTGGACGTTCTCTGCATCCACTGATGAGATGGCTCTTGAGACGACGATCTCACCCGTCTGGTCACAAGGTCGAGTCTCTGGCAAATACACACTGTGTACTCCAGTCTTAAATGCCACCATGTTCCAATCCATTGTAGATGCACCACAGCTGTGAGTCCTGACGAGCCGCAGGTGATCAGCCTCAGGTGATCAGGGTGAGGTCCTGATAAACTCAGCTACACAGCCACTCAGTCCCAAATGCAAGCCACCTGGAAGGAAAAACAAAAGACAGGACAGAAAACAGAAACAAAAGGCAGCCAGGCCCCCCCAGCCACACAACACAAATGATAGGTTTGATATTGGCCTAGAGTTTTTCAGTACACTAGGGTCAAGATTAGATTTCTTAAGTAATGGTTTAATCACTGCAGATTTGAAACATTTAGGAAAAGATCCAGAGGTTAATGAGAGATTAATAATTTCCAACACAGTTAGCCAAAGAGTGGGCCACAGGTCCTTAAACAGTTTTGTTGGTATTGGATCAAATAAGCAGGTTGTGCTTTTTGTAGACGTTACAGGTCTCGTCAGCACACCTAATAAGATACTAGAGTTGAGCTGGATACACTTTTCAGATGAGTATCCGGTACAGATAAAGCATTTTTGATGAGCACGAGCATGATACAAGTAAAACTCGTGCTCGCGTTGAAGGAAAATCATGATTAGGTAACTGACTGTCTTCACGCTCTGTGATTGGCCAGTCACACACAGCGCCCGCCCCTCCCTACACAGACACTCTCTGCACCTGAACCTCACTCTCTCTCACACACACACACACACACACACACACACACACACACACACAAACCACACACCACAACCACACAACACACACACCACACCACACACACACACACACAGGAACTGATCTCTCTCTCTCTCTGTGCTTGGCTTGACTCTACCTCACGATTCTCACTCAGTACTCCTTAGGTTTTCTTAAATTCACCTCTTTTGGTTTGTATGGTATTTAAAGTCACTTGGCGAACTTGTTTCGTAAGGTAAGCGGTGCATTTGACCTGAAAACGGCTCGCGTTGTGTCGGTCACTGCCTTCACTCCAGTCGGGTTTTTTTAACCATTTGTTTGCTCTTAGTTTGACTGGTGATATAAAGTCAGTTGGAAAATTTTGTACTGAACGCGGTGCTTTTGAGAAAAATACAGTGAACTTGGCTGACATATTATTTCCCTGTTTGCCATCACTGGATGTTTGCATGAATCACCAAGTTCACACAGATCATTAAAAAATAATGTCTTAGAAAACCTCTCTCTCTCCTCTCTCTCTCTCTCTCTCTCACTCAGTCACACAGACACACACACAGACACCGTAATCAACATTGTTTAACTGTGTGGGGAAAAAAATGTCAAGAATGTTAGGTAGTAACAATAAATAAATAATTGGAAAAGAAAAATCACAGTTTGATCAAAATAACAAAAATAATAATAAAAATAAAGTTGTGTTGAGTATGACAACTGTTGTTACTGCATAAGTAGTTCATAATTTCCTACTACATTGAAAGTCAATTCTGAGGCTGTTCTGTTATTCATTCATACAGTTTAAGAATATTCATGTTCCGAGTTTATAAAAAACTTGTTCTGTAAAATAGCTTCTTTACTATTGTGATCAAAAACATTGAATCTCAATTGTGGGCTGCTGTAAATATTAATTCATACACTTAAGAATATTGATGTTCTGAGTTCCTAAAAAACTTGGTCGGTAAATAGTTGTCTTACGTTTGTGATCAAAATCATTGATTTGAATCTCAAATTTGAGGCTGTTCTGTAAATCGTTTTCAAATAAGTATAACAACTTCTGATCAATCCATATCAATTTCAGGCTTAAAATAATGTACTGATTTAAGCCCCACCCATTTCTGACTAAACCACACCCACTTCTGGTTTAGGCCACACCCACGCCGAGTACAGATACAGATCTTTTTAACGTACCATCCCTGGTTCTCACGACCAGGCACCTAAGTGGCTCTACTCTACTCTTTTCTACTCTCCTATTTTACTCTTTCTTTTTAGATATTTAGATATACCTTTGTATACTGGCATAGTTCCACCTTAGAATTGGAATATAATATATAAGATATACCTTACTGAATTTTCATTTAGATGGTTGAACAGATACAGATGGTGTACTCGCTCATCCCTATGAGATTCTATCAAATTCTGTAAATCTAGGTAATACCTCAGTAATGGTACCCACCTCAACAGCAGGGTGTAGTGGCTGGGTTAAGGCAACCACTAAGATACAGTCTGGCACCCAGGGACCAACTCCAGATGTAAAGACGCTGCTTTGGTCAGGGACAGTTCCCTAAATAAGCATGTTTTTTGATTGTGGATGGAAACCAAAGTGCCCGGAGGAAACCCACACAGACATGGGAAAATGTGCAAACTCCACACAGAAAGGCCAAGAAGTGATCCCACAACCTTCTTGCTGTGACGCAACAGTGCTAACCACTAACCCCTTGTGCCACCAAAGCACTGTGAGGACAATTTATACGAATTCATAAAAATTCAGCCAGCACAAGCTAAGTCGGCCTGCTGCTAAAGGCTAGGCTGATGTTAGCCTATAAAACTGAGTGTTCAGTGGTGCACTAATGTCACACGCTATTTCATATTACTAACACAGCTTATGGGCCTTTCACACTGCACACGTTTAATGCCCTGAACGCATGCAGTGTGAAAGGCCCTTTAGACAAATTTGCAGACGTTCCATTGGACAAACTGGGTCTGCGTAATATGTCCAGATGTGGAGAATGTCGGAGTGTGTCGGCTCAGTGAGGCCGCCTGCTTCAGCTTAACCCTTTCGTTGCTGCAGGATTTACCGGGGCTCATTGGTGGCTGGTCACTGTAGAAAATTCCTCATCCCAGCAGGTTGACCTTCGTCAGAAATTCCGCTAGTTCTTCTGCTAATCTGGTTATCACTCGAATAGTTTGTGTTTACACACTTTCCCCCCTTTGCTTTTTTCATGCGTCTTTACAAACCTGGCAGCTTTGGACATTTTGCACATGCAGACACAGTATTTTTGCGCATCTGTCACATCCAATGTAAAACGGCCTTAAATCCCAGCCAACTCATAAATGGATAAGAGGTGAGCTTGGGTAAGACCTTGCATGACCTGGGCATGATGAATGAAGTCCGAATCCACCCCCATATTAGAGTTACCAAACAAGCTAAAGCCAACAGGCTTTAGCTTTGAGTGTTTTATTAAACCATATTTTTTGCAGACTGGGAAATGTTTTTTAAACCTGGTGGCTTGGATGCAGGTATTATAAATTATATATAATATATAAATTATTATATTATTATATTGCCTCAGTAACTGTGAAGAAACAGGAGTGCTAATGTCTCCAAGCTACCAACACCCGCTAACAGAGCTAACGGTACTCCTCTTCTTCCTTTGGCTGCTCCCATTAGGGGTCATCACAGCTGATCAATCAGTTCCATCTCACCCTGTCTTCTGCATCTTCTTCTGTTGTCACACCAGCCACCTGCATGTCTTCCGTCACACATCCATAAACCTCTGCTTGGCCTCCGTCTTCTCCTCCGGTCTGGGGCTCCATCCTCAGCATCTTTCTCCCTATATACCCTGGGTCTGTCCTCTGCACATGTCCAAACCATCTCAATCTCACCTGTTAGACTTTATCTCGAAGTGTCTCACCTGAGCTGTCCCTCTGATATGTTCATCCCTAATCCTGTCCATTCTCATCACCCCCAAAGAGAATCTCAACATCTTCAGCTCTGCCACCTCCAGCTCTGCCTCCTTTTCTTTTTGTTAGTGTCACTGTCTCTAAGCCGTACAACTGTCTTGTAGACTTTCCGTTCACTCTTGCAGATATTCTTCTATCACAATCCCTCCTGCCACCTTTCTCCACCCACTCGACCCTGCCTGCACTCTCCTCTTCATCTCTTTACCACACTCTCCATTTGAACAGTTGACCCCAAGTATTTAAACTCTTCAACTTTCACCACTTTTTACTCCTTGTATTTGCACTATTCCACTGGCTCCCTCTCAATCACACATATGTACTCTTACGACTTTCACTTCCTCTTTCTCTCCAGAACATATCTCCACATCTCCAGGATAGATCCAACTGCTCTGTACCTCTCACTACAGATCACAATGTCATCTGCAAACATCATACTCCATGGAAACTCCTGTCTGAGCTCGTCCGTCAACCTGTCCAGAAACACACAATGCAACTCCTGGCCTCCTCTATGCTTCTCCACCAGTACTCTCAGAGCAACATTGCATCGTGTGCTCTTTTTCAGCATGAAACCATACTGCTGCTTACAGATCTTCACCTGTTTTCTAAGTCGAGCTTCTACTACTCTTTCCCATAATGTCATGCTGTGGCTGATCAGCTTAATGCCTCTGTAGTTACTGCAGCTCTGCACATCACCCTTGTTCTTAAAAATAGGAATCATCACATTTCATCTCCACTCCTCAGGCATCCTCTCACTTTCCAAGATTTTATTAAACAGTCTGGTTAGAAACTCCACTGCCATCTCTTCTAGACATTTCCATGTCTCTACTGGAATGTCATCTGGACCGACTGCCTTTCCACTCTTCATCCTCTTCATAGCAACCCTCAGTTCATCATTACTAATCTCTGGCACTTCCTGATGTACTCTCTCCACATCATCCAGACATATTATTACAGATATTTGTAGTAAAACTGTTCAGTATACAACAGCTACCAATCATGGCTGGCAGCTTCTGTTAGTAGGGCTCTGGACTCAGCTCACAGCACACAATACCCATCACTCAAAGTGACCACACATACCAAATTATTCATATGTTTATGGGTTAAAAATGTGAAACTGGTAAGTTATACAGTTTTATGCAAACGTTTGGGCACCCCTGATAATTTTCATGATTTTTTTTTTTGATTTTTTTTATTTTATATACTAATTTTTTATTGGGGTTTTTGCAGTAACAAAACAAACAAAACATGTGGGTCACTGTTTACATTTAGTTTACATTTTGTGTGTATTCTAACCATTTTTTCCAGCGTTTTAAAAAGACATGTCCTTTAAGTCTAAGGGAAAAGGTCAGTTTCTCCATAATGTAGATTTCTTCTATAATGTCCAGCCAGTGATTAAGACTTGGAGGGTTGGGTTTAATCCAGTTCCTTGTGGTAGCTTTTTTCGATGCAACTGACAAAACTTTAAAAAGGTACATGTCCTTTTTCTGAAAACCTTTTCTGTTAGAAGGCCCAGGAGATAGATTTGGGGATCCTTGGGAATTGCATATGAGAAAATACTTTGTGTTGTTTCAAATACATTGTCCCAGAAAGATTTTAATTTTGTACATGTCCAAAAAATGCGAGAGTGATTGGCATTCAAGTGACCACATTGTCTCCAACACAGCTGATCAAACCCTTGTACTTTAGCTGTAATTTGAGGGGTAATGAAGAATCGCATGAGGCACTTCCACCCAAATTCCCTCCACCTTTTGGAGCTTGTTGTGGTTTGTTGTGTATTGCACATCTTGAGCCAATCGCCCTCTAACAGGACAATGCTGAGTTCTTCTTCCCATTTAGATTTTATATAAAATGTGTTATTACCTTTTTGTTTTTCAGCCCTCTATAGAGTTTGGATACTGTGTTACTAGGTAAAAGTTTATATGCGTCTGTGAATACTTTAAAAAAAACATTATTTGTGCTGGGGTCATCAGATTTAATTTCAACATTATAAAAATGACGAACCTGCAGATATCTGAATAAGTCTGAATTATCCAAATTAAATTCTACTGTACTTTCAATTTTCCAAAAGATTTAAAAGTATTTCCCTCCATAAATGTACACAGAGCTGATAAACCTTTTTTCTTTCCAAGTTGAGAATGTGGAATCCAACTTGCCTGGTTGAAACCGTGAAAAGAAGGAGGGCCAGACCAAAATGCCAGCTGTCTTCAACAAATTATATTTTCTGATTATTCTATGCCATATAAATAAAGTGTTCTTTACAATACAGTTTTTGTTATTTGGCTTGTACATACTGTCTCCCGCCATTGGTGGTATAGGCTCTAAATCTATCTCAATTTGTTTCCATTCTGTTTCAAATTCAGGAGAACACCAACATGCTATATTTCTTAATTGGGCTGCAAAATAATATTCTTTCGGATTAGGAACAGCCAAGCCACCACTTTCTTTACATATTTGGAGTGTTTTAAATTTGACCCTTGGTCTGGCACCTGCCCATATAAAACGTGAAATTAGTTTGTTCCAAGTAACAAAATGTGAGTCTGGAATTATAATGGGCAGTGCCATAAAAAAATATAAAAATCTTGGTAAAATATTAAACTTCACTGTCTATTCTTGAACCAAGATCCAATGTAAGTGATGACCATCGACTAATGTCCTTCTGTATCGGGTCAATCATGATTTTCCTTTATAAATCATTGGTTGTCTGGATCAGAAATTTCAGTTAAATATGTCATATAGCCAAGGTTGGGTAGGATTACTTTGAAAGAATACATGTGGATTACATGTATGTATTTGGATTACTTGTAATCTGATTACTTTTGGATTACATGTCAAAGTAATCCTACCCAACCCTGCATATAGCAGATGAACACACTGATATTTGAGAAGTGAAATGAAGTTTCTAGTATTTACAGAAAGTGTGCAATAATTATTTAAACAAAATTGGGCAGGTGCATAAATCTGGGCACCCTTGTCATTTTATTGATTTGAATACATTAGCACTAATTATTGGAACACAAAATTGGTTTGGTAAGTTCATTGACCCTTGACCTCCTTATACAGGTGAATCCAATCATGAGAAAGGGTATTTAAGGTGGCCCTTTCCCCTCTTTGGCATCTCTTCTAATGAGTGGCAACATGGGAGCCTCTCAACAACTCTCAAATGACCTGAAAACAAAGATAGTTCAACATCATGTTTTAGGGGAGGATACAAAAAGCTATCTCAAGATTTCAGCTGTCAGTTTCCACTGTGAGGAATATATAGTGAGGAAATGGAAGATCACAGGCGCAGTAGTAGTTAAGGCCTGAAGTGGCAGGCCAAGAAAATCTCAGATAAGCTGAAGCGAAGGCTGGTGAGAACAGTCATAGTCAATCCACAGATCTGCTCCAAAGACCTACAACATGGTCTTGCTGCAGATAGTGTCTCTGGCCTCGTTCAACTATACAGCGCACTTTGCACAAAGAGATGCTGTCTGATGCTGTAATGCAGAGGAAGCCTTTTCTGCATATACACACAAACAGAAGTCGCTTGAGGTATGCTAAAGCACATTTGGAGAAGCCAGCTTCATTTTGGAATAAGGTGCTGTGGACTGGTGAAACTAAAATTGAGTTATTTGGACATAACAAGGGGTAGTATGCATGGCTGAAAAAGAACACAGCATTCCAAGAAAAACACTTACTACCTACAGTAAAATTGGAGGTGGTTCCATCATGCTGTGTGGCTGTGTGGCCAGTGTAGGTACTGGGAATCTTGTTAAAGTTGAGGGTAACATGCATTCCAGTCAATATCAGCAGATTCTTGAGAACAATGTTAGATAGATAGATAGATAGATAGATAGATAGATAGATAGATAGATAGATAGATAGATAGATAGATAGATAGATAGATAGATAGATAGATAGATAGATAGATAGATAGATAGATAGATAGATAGATAGATAGATAGATAGATAGATAGATAGATACACACACACACACACATACATACATACATACATACATACACTCATTTAATCATTAGTGATCGATCTCTGACCCCCCTTTCTCGGCATGTCTTGTTCCTGTTCTTTTCCCTCAGCCCCAACCAGTCTCAGCAGAAGACTGCCCCTCCGCTGAGCCTGGTTCTGCTGGAGGTTTTCTTCTGTTAAAAGGGAGTTTTTCCTTCCCACTGTGGCCAAGTGCTTGCTCATAGGGGTCGTTTTGACCGTTGGGGTTTTTCATGGTTATTGTATGGCCTTGCCTGCAATATGGAGCGCCTTGGGGCAACTGTTTGTTGTGATTTGGCGCTATATAAGAAAAAAGTTGATTGATTGATTGATATTGTATGGCCTTGCTTACAATATAAAGCGCCTTGGGCAACTGTTTGTTGGTGATTTGGCGCTTATATAAAAAATTGATTAATGATTAATACATACATACATACATACATACATACTTTTAATGTCCCCATGGGGAAATTTGTCTTGGACTTCTCAAAAATCATGACCCATACAAAGATACAGAACAAGACATAAACAGTTCATAACAATAAATAAATAAATACATAAATAGAGAATAAAAATAAATAAAAAACATACAAGTACTAAAACCTCCTAATGTGCCTGATTGTTAGCGGTGTTTATTATATTTGTTAAGGGCTATGATTGATATAGGAACAAAAGAGTTCCTATATCTATTCAGTCTGCAATGGGGGACTCTGAAACGCTGGCCCGATGGTAGCAACTCATATTGCGTGTGCAGAACATGGGAGGAGTCAGAAAGAATTCTGTCCGCTTGCTTCATCACGCACTGATCAAAAATTGACTGAGGATTGTTATACTGTTTCAAACCAATGATTTTCATTGCTGTGAGAACAAGGTAGTTTAATTTTGATCTTAGGGACACAGGAAGGTTCCCAAACCAAGTGGTTATGCCATATCTTAGAATGCTTTCAAGAACTGCCTGATAAAACAGTAACATAATTTTTGGTTGACTCATGAAAACGCAAACGCCGTAGAAAATAGTCGTTGATTCAAGCGGGAACATAACCAGTCAACATGAGTGTTCCATGTAAGGGAACTGTCTATACAGACACCAAGATATTTGTACGATTGCACCTGTGTGATTGGTTGCTGGTGTATAATTACAGGGTTGTGATTGCCAACTAACTTTGGATCAAAAATGACTTCCTCTGTCTTTTTAACATTTAAAGTAAGGTAACTGGAATCACACCACTCAACAAACTGCCTCACCTCTGAATGATAGATATTCAAATCATCATTCTGTTGAAGTAAGCACAGAAGTGCTGAGTCGTCTGAATATTTAAAAAATATAGTTCCCAGGGTGCTTGGCTGAACACTCATTAGTATATAAAGTAAAAAGGACAGGTGAGCTCACACATCCCTGTGGTGCTCCAGTACTGATGTCTTTGATTTGGGACAGGCTAGAATTTATCTTAACCTGCTCTGATTTTTCAAAGGTTAATTTACCTTAACTTTTGCCACTGATTCATGTTCATGAATCAGTGGCAAAGCTGAAGTTGCGCTGGGGCTGGATCTTTCAACAAGACAATACATTCATGCAGAGGAACAAGTACAACGTTCTGGAATAGCCATCTCAGTCCCCAGACCTGAATATTATTGAAAGTCTGTGGTGTGATTTTAAGCGGGGGCATCTATGCTTGGAAACAACAAACCTGAGATGTTTTGTAAAGAAGAATGGTCCAAAATACCTTCAACCAGAATCCAGACTCTCACTGGAAGCTATAAGAAGTGTTTAGAGGCTGTTATTTCTGCAAAAGGAGGATCTACTAAATATGATGTATTTTTTTCTGTTAGCATGCCCAAATTTATGCACCTGCCTAATTTTGTTTAAATAATTATTGCACACTTTCTCTAAATCCTATAAACTTCATTTCACTTCTCAAATATTGCTGTGTTTGTCTGGTATATGATATATTTAACTGAAATTTCTCATCCAAACAACCAATGATCTATAAAGGAAAATCATGGAAATCATCAGGGATGCCCAAACCTTTGCATACAACTGTATATATTTTTAAAAATCACTTCTGTACAGTTGTCATGAACAGGAAATGGGCTATAGAGACCAAAGCTGTTCTTCTGTACCAGGCTGTAAACATCTTTATTTCTGTAAATGTTTTTTTCTTTCTGTAAAGTTTGACACAGACCATCCATCCATCCATCCATCCATTTTCTTCCGCTTTATCCGGAGTCGGGTCGCGGGGGCAGCAGCTCAAGCAAAGCCGCCCAGACCTCCCGATCCACACACGCCTCCCCCAGCTCCTCCGGGGGAACCCCGAGGCATTCCCAAGCCAGCTGAGAAACGTTGTCCCTCCAGCATGTCCTGGGTCTTCCCTGGGGCCTCCTCCCGATGGGAGGTGCCCAGAACACCTCTCCAACGAGGCGTCCTTGGGGCATCTGGATGCCACCTCAACTGGCTCCTTTCGACATGGAGGAGCAGCGGCTCGACTCCGAGCTCCTCCCGAGTGACCGAGCTCGTCACCCTAAGTGCCCAGCCACCCTGCGGAGGAAACTCATCTCGGCCGCTTGTACTCGTGATCTCGTTCTTTTGGTCATGAGCCAAATCTCATGACCATAGGTGAGGGTCGGAACATAGATCGATCAGTAAATTGAGAGCTTTTCCCCCCTACTCAGCTCTCTCTTCACCACAACGGTCCGATACAGCGACCGCATCACTGCAGACCCTGCACCGATCTGTCTTCGATCTCACGCTCCATCCGTCCCTCGCTCATGAACAAGACCCCGAGATACTTAAACTCCTCCACTTGAGGCAAGGACACTCCACCGACCTGAAGAGGGCAAGGCACCTTTTTCCGGTCGAGAACCATGGCCTTGGATTTGGAGGTGCTGATTTTCATCCCGGATGCTTCACACTCGGCTACAAACAGCGCCAGTGCACACTGAAGGTCCTGATTTGACGACGCCAACAGAACCACGTCGTCCGCAAACAGATGAGATGAGAGATGAGATGAATTGTGGTTCCCAAACCGTACCCCCTCTACCCCTGGCTATGCCAAGAAATTCTGTCCACAAAGATAATGAACAGAACCGGTGACAAAAGGCAGCCCTGGTGGAGGCCAACGTGCACTGGAAACAGGTTTGACTTACTACCGGCAATGTGAACCAAACGCCTGCTGCAGTCGTACAGGGACCGGATAGCCCTTAGCAAAGGACCTCGGATCCCGTACTCCTGGAGCACCCCCCACAGGGTGCCCCGAGGGACACGGTCGAATGCCTTCTCCAGATCCACAAAGCACATGTGGACTGGTTGGACAAACTCCCATGAACCCTCGAGCACCCAATGGAGTGTGTAGAGCTGGTCCAGTGAACAGCGACGAGGACGAAAACCACACTGCTCCTCCTGAATCCGAGGTTCGACTATCGGTCGAATTCTCCTCTCCAGTACTCTGGAATAGACCTTACCAGGGAGGCTGAGGAGTGTGATCCCTCTGTAGTTGGAACACACCCTCCGGTCCCCCTTCTTAAACAGAGGGACCACCACCCCGGTCTGCCAATCCAGAGGCACTGTCCACGACTGCCACGCGATGTTGCAGAGGCATGTCAACCAAGACAGTCCCACAACATCCAGAGACTTAAGGTGCTCAGGATGGATTTCATCCACCCCAGGAGCCTTGCCACCGAGGAGCTTTCTAACCACCTCGGTGGTTAGAAAGAATGATCTCCCTGTGGAATGATCTCCCTGCGTCAATAAAACAATCAGATTCTGTGGAGACTTTCAAGTCCAGACTTAAGACGCACTTATTTTCCCTTTCATATGGCTAGCATACTGGTGCAGTTTTGTTTTACGCTCTTTACTCTTTTAATTCATGTTATTAGTAATTGAAGTGGGCCGCGGCCTCAACTTCACCTAAATTCTGGGTCTTTTAGTGAAGCTTAGGGCTAGCGGCCGGCGATCACCTTAGTATTTCTTCTGTTTTTCTTGTTGATTAATGCTGGCAAATTATACTTTTCAGGAAGATGGGATTGGGGAGATCCTTGAAGTATTCCTTCCACCACCCAACAACATCTCCAGTCAGGGTCAACAGCTCCCCACCCGCACTGTATACAGTGCTGGTGGAGAGCTGCTTTCCGCCTCCTGAGGCGTCGGACGGTTTGCCAGAATTTCTTCAAGGCCGACCGATAGTCCTCCTCCATGGCCTCCCCGAACTTATCCCAGACCCGGGTTTTGCCTCTGCGACCGCACGGACTGCAGCTTGCTTGGCCTGCCGGTACCTGTCAGCTGCCTCCGGGGTCCCACTTACCAACAAAGACAAGAAGGACTCCTTCTTCAGCTTGACGGCATCCCTTACTTCCAGCGTCCACACTGGGTTCAGTGGTGACACCGTGACAGGCACCAGAGTCCTTGTGACCACAGCTACAAGCGGCCGCATCGACAATGGAGGTGGAGAACATGTTCCACTCGGACTCCGTGTCTCCAACCTCCCCTGGATCTGGGAGAAGCTTTCCTGGAGGTGGGAGTTGAAGACCTTGCTGACACAGGGTTCCGCCAGTCGTTCCCAGCAGACCCTCACAATACGTTCGGGCCTGCCAGGTCTGACCGGCTTCCTCCCCTCCCAGCTGATCCAACTCACCACCAGGTGGTGATCGGTCGACAGCTCAGCCCCTCTCTTCACCCGAGTGTCTGAGACACGTGGCCAAAGGTCATATGATATGACTACAAAGTCGATCATCGACCTCCGGCTCATGGTGTCCTGGTGCCACGTGCACTTATGGACACCCCTGTGCTCGAACATGGTGTTTGCGATGGATAAACTGTGGCTAGCACAGAGGTCCAACAACTGAACACCACTCGGGTTCAGATCGGGGAGGCCGTGCTTCCCAATCACCCACCTCCAGGTCTCACTGTAAGCAATAAGCAATGCTACCCCAGCTCTCCACCTCTCCCTGTGGGCAGTGCCAGAAAAGTGGAGCGTCCAGCCCCTCTCCACGAGTTGGGTACCAGAGCCCAAGCTGTGCGTGGAGGTGAGCCCAACTATTTCTAGTCAGTATCTCTCAACCTCCCGCTCAAGCTCAGGCTCCTTCCCCCCCCAGTGAGGGGTCATTCCACGTCCCAACAGCCAGGGGCTGTGAGCGTAGACCGGGCCGCCGGGCCACCCGCCCTCGACTGCCACCCAATCCTCTCTGCACCCGACCCTCATGGTCCCCACTGCAGGTGGTGAACCCACAGGAGGGCGGGCCCACGTCGCTCTTCGGGCTGAGCCCGGCCGGGCCCCGTGGGCTAAGGCCCGACCACCAGGCGCTCGCAAGCGAGCCCAAACCCCAGGCCTAGCTCCAGGGTGGGGACCCGGCACCGCCATACCGGGCGACATCTCGGTCCTTGATTTGTACTGGTCATGGGACATAGACTTCTATGGAAATATTTTCTTTTTGGACCCAGCCTCAAGCGGCCATTCAAGGAACTGCAATATTTTCGACCTCCGGGGTTACGTATATCAGATGACCAGCTGTTGGAGCTTGCATATTCATTAATTTTATATCGCTATTTATTCTAATTAAGGGTCAAGGAGTAGCTGGAGCCTATCCCAGCAGACATAGGGTGAGAGGTGAGGTACATGCTGAACAACTATCGCAGGGCCACATACAGACAAATAACCACACCTACAGTCAATTTAAAGTTTTCAACTCACCTACCTCCATGTCTTTGGAAGTGGAAGAAAGTCAGAGCATGGTCAGGGAACTCGTACCAACACAGGGAAAACATGTAAACTCCACACAGAGTGGACCAGGTGGGAAGCAGTCCCAGAACCATCTCGCTGTGAGGCCACAGTACTAACCGCTAGGCCACCGCACTGCCTTGTTTGGATGTTACAGAGAAGAATTAAGCTATCACCTCACACAAAGTTGAGTTTTTAAGCAACCATTCGACATTGTCCGTCTCGTTAAAGCTGAAAAATGACATCACTGTCTACCACTGCAAATCACAGTATTCTACTGTAATGACCAGTATGACACTTTTTCTACTGTTAACATGTGAAGGCAGTATAACTGTGTTAAATCTAAAAGAGCCGATTTGATTGTTTTTTAAGGGCCAGTATTTGGCAGGTTGTGTATTTTTGTAAGCACTGGAGCACAAAGCTTTAGAAAAACACTTTATTACTGCACATTTAACCCATAGCTGACCATTATTGTTACATATATGTATGTCAGTTTGCTTTAATGCAGTGTGTTTAAACAGGACGATGAACACTCACTGCACTGTAACGGAGAGTCATGCTGTGATGTCAACATAAGCTGTCTTTGATGTGTGTTCTGCCCCCATTGAAACCAGTACTTCAGTCCCGTGAGAGAGCTGAGAGCTGAGCAGGTGCTGGCGCTAGGATCTGTGGTGACTGGAATGGGTGAGAGAGAGCTGTATGACACTGACCTCACCGAGCCTGGTGTGCTGGCACATCTTGGGATGCTGACAAACTGGACCCATAAAAAGGCAAGTTTTTTCTCCTGATGTGCAGCCACCAGTTAACAAATGTAACATGTAAATATGTGTGTGTTTGACATTTTGTAGATGAGAGCGGTGATTCTGGGTGTGATGCAGAAGCGCAAACAGAGAGTGGGAAACTTAAAGGCCATTGATCTGGCAACATTTGGCCACTTGATTTGTGGTCTGTACCCTTCAGAGATCAACAAACTGGACCCGTACAACCTGAGGTCAGTGAAATACCTCATCCATGACTTCTTTGAGTTAAACAAAAAAAATCTTGTTAGGAAAATATAACTCATATCTTTAATGAGACCATAAATGAATCAACTTCCATGCCAACAAGGCAACAATGAGCACTTCTATTTGTGTGATTTACTCTCATTATGGAAGATTTTAGTTTGCCCTGTAAATTTTCATTTTTTTGTGCAAGAGTTGTAGCTTCGGAGTTTGCCATTTCATCATTGTGTCAGGGAATCTTGTTAATGCCACTCCTCCCAGATGACCACTTCTACAAATGTGATAGAGTTATAGGAGGCGTTGTTTGTGTTGTTTTATGCCTCAAATTTTGTTTGACTTGACTCTTCTACTGAGCCAGTAGCTCAGTGCGTGAATGAGTTAGGCTACATACCAATATGCACACATGGTTTTATTCACAGTGATGCTGTTTGTCTGTGTCCTTGGACGAGTCACTTCATCTATATCTCCACAGTCCACCACGCTGTAAATAAGCTGGGGAAGTATCCTGCATCCCGTTCAGGATCAGTCATAGACTCTCATCTGCTTCACGATGTTGAATCTAGGAGTAAACACCGACGTGAATGGGTGTGTTTTGAACTTACTTCTTCAGCTTCAAAATAGCCTTGATTTGGGACATGAGATATGTGATTTTGAGGCAGTAAGGGATACAAAGATGATATGGGTACCTAAACATATGACCTTCACCCTCAAGTGATCTTGACTGTGGACACTGGAATAGTTGCTTATATCTTGAAAAAGACTTGAGATATTCATGGCAACTCATCATTGTCAAGGAAGATTTTCTCTTGATGGATTCTCAGATGGGTAGGTGGATGAGGAGAAAATCTACATCCAGAGTCAATCTAGAGACGGCTGTACGTGGGTTCATTTAACATGGGAATGTCGTTGCATTTCATCACGCACACGGACCTTGACAGATCCTTAGCCTGGTCTGATAGGTGTCAAATCCCAGATGATCAGGGTCTGAGAACCTGCTGTAACCTTCATCTGCCTTCACACCAGTTGCATTACAAGCCATCACCCCCTCCACCACCTGATCCGCTGTTGAGGACTTTTTGTTGTTTCACCAGTGCTCTGTTAGCCAAACCTGTGATCAGAGTTCCTGTTGAACCTTCATAGTTACTGCAGCGGCCATCAGCCACATGTATTTCACCCCTACAGGCAATCCCCTACTTGTTCCGTTACCCGGGTGTCACGACGTGGATGAGGGGTTGGCACCCACATGAAATATTAGCATCAAAACAAAACCAATAATGTTTCTGCCACATTGGTGGCAGAAACATTATTGAATATTTTCATATTGGCACCTATTTTGGCTTGTGTCTTGTATGTATTGATAAACAAGTTAATAGTGTGAAGTGCCTTGGGGCAGCTTTGTTGTGATTTGGTGCTGAATAAATGAAATAAATTGAATTGAATAGTTTTTCCCACTCAACTTACTGCCAGGAGCAATAAGGCTCCTCTGGGCCTGTTCACTCAGCTGCTGTAGGTTATTAAGGCATGAACCATAATGCGCCATGACATCTTCCTCAGTACTCTTGAAGGAGCCACTGCTGTGACAAAAGCTAAGTTAGCTAATACACTACTGTCTTTAAGCACCCATTTTTGCGGGACTACATAATGTTAAATATGGATACATGACATGTTCTTAGATTTGAGACATTTCATAAATAGTAAATGTACTGCGTTCCTCTAGTGCTTTTCTATCTGATGCCGATGCTCAAAGTACTTTATAATAATGCCTCACATTCACTCGTTCTGACACACATGCATTGGTGTCGGCATGTTGCCATGTGAGGAGCTCAACCACACACCAGGAGGAACTTGAGGATTAAGGACCATGCCCAAGATTTTCCTGTCTAACATGTAATTGATCCGAGGACCCTTTGGTAACAAGCCTGCCTCTCTAAACTCTAGACTGTCACCTCCCATGTCAATCATGACAGGTTAATGCTGCATGTGAGGACAAATCTGAACTGACACGTTAGGTTTGAGTTCTGCTTTTCTGGTGAAGTAACAGGAAGTTGATACATTGCTAAACTAAACAGAAAAGGGTGAGTAATGAATAAGGTCAATAAAATATTTGAAAGGCAAGACAAATGGCAAAGCTCCAAAAAGGCTAAAATTGGGTCCACATTGCTCCTAGTGTGTCAAAATGACAGAAGTGACAAACAGCATCAAGAAAAAGCAATAATGACTGAAAATGAAAACCCCATTTGGTGTAAATTGGCATTATATCATAATGAAAAGTGCTTCAGTCACTTTCATTTGTAACAATGAGGTGCAAACTGGTCCTTTCAATGAATAGACTGTTTGATCCACATCTGATCCATATTGTAGATTTAGCAGATACTTGATTTTAACACTGAAAAGCACTTATGATCTATTTTGTATTGTATTATATTTTACTTTATGAAAAGCTACATCTAAGCAGGGGTGGTGGCCAAGTGGTTATGCGCTTGGTTTCAGTTCAGAAGGCTCCGGGTTCAAATCCCACCCCTGCCACATTTCTCCATGTAATGTGGAGTTGCGTTAGGAAGGGCATCCGGCGTAAAACCTGTGCCAATTCAACATGCAGATCCACCTTGGATTTGCTGTGGCGACCCCGAGTGCAAACAAGGGAGCAGCCGAAGGGACTTACTTTTTACTTACAAAAGCTACCTCTAACAGGACTGTAACCTTGAAACCTTTTTCCAAGGTAAAAATTTGTAGAATTGGAAACTAGTGTTGGCGAAGGTTTGTGCTCTAAGAGCGCGGTGCTCTAGTTTAAATCTACTTTGGGTTCAATGTTAATCAGCCTGAAATTCCCAAAATCCTGTGACTTTGGATGTGGAAACTCCTCTTCTTTCAGCAATATTTAGTGCTGACACATCTCAGTTGAAAATTGAAATAATGAGTTGAAATAACTTTAACACAAATTGTTACATCAGTTTTTCTCGTTGAGACAGCAGTTCCTTTTTTAGAGTGCATTTAGTTGTACCCACTCTCTTATTCACTTTGACTGACAGAGCTCTGACAAGTTTGGACTTTCAGCTTAATTCTATGCATTTTGGAAATTTAGACAAAAGTGAATTTTGAGTTGATGATTTAAGATTTGTGGATTGTGCTTGCTTCGTAATATTCTATATTCGATATTAGCAAAGAAAAACGAAAAATGCCTGACTGGGTAGATGGCAGCTACACGAAAAAAAGGTTGTCTTGGTCTAAGATGTATTTGAGAAACGGTCTTCTTTAAACCATGTTGAATCATAGACATAATCAAACAGTTATGCACTACAGATAGGTCCTATGTATTGGGATTCCAACTCAAATACGAGGTCTGTTAGAAAACTATCCGACCTTTTTATTTTTTTGCAAAAACTATATGGATTTGAATCATGTGTGCTGAATCAAGTGTTGTGAAAGTGTAGTGACACGGACCCACAACAGGGGGCGTTAATGAACGGACAATGGATAAGCCAAAAAGTAACAATTTAATGTTGTGAATCGCACAATGAAATACAGACAATAACAGAGGATGAGGATGGTCAATCATACACAAGGTGATGTGTGGGCAGGCTCGAAGATAGAAGACGTCTGGCCAGAGAAGAGCCGGATCCCACACAGTTTCCACCGCCAACGGATCTGAAGAACACCGGAGCCGCCAAGCGCTGCGCCCCAGGTGGCCACTGTCTTCAGCAGTCAGACCCGGGTACTGCTGGCAGAAACAGAAACAGTTAATGGTGGGTGTGTGAATACACACCCAGCAATCTTTCAGTGCTTAATTCCTCCAGGAGGGAAAACCTCCACCTCCAGACACAGAATCACCCGTGCAGCTCCTGTCAGTCTCTTCCCTGGAAGGAGTGAGAGGCAAAGACGTCGCAAACCCACACTATACGCCAATCCAGCAGAAGACTGTGTCCACAGGAAAACGGCTGCACACAGAACAATATTTAGTCTCAGTAATTACTGCAGAGAAAGTTACCTGAGTGGTAGCTGATTTCTCGGCGGGGAGGTGGAGTTACAGTCCGGCTTTTATGGATGTTGTGGTTGATGAGTGACAGCTGGTGTTGATGAGTGACAGCTGTCACTCCCACTGGTTCCGACGCCCTCTCGTGCTTGAAGCCCCCACTTCAAGCAGGGCACCATCTGGTGGTGGTGGGCCAGCAGTACCTCCTCTTCAGCGGCCCACACAACAGGACCCCCCCCTCAACGGGACCAGGCTTGTCCGGGTGACGGTTGTAGAAATCGGCCAGGAGGACCGGGTCCAGGATGAAATTCCTCTTCACCCAGGAGCATTCTTCGGGTCCATACCCCTCCCAGTCCACCAGATACTGGAACCCCCGACCCTTTCGACGGATGTCCAGGAGCCGACGCATGGTCCATGCCGGCTCCCCGTCGATGATCTTGGCAGGAGGCGGTGCAGGTCCAGGGGTGCAGAGCGGTGAGGTGTGATGAGGTTTGAGGCGTGACACATGGAAAACCGGGTGGATCCGCAGTGAAGCTGGCAGCTTTAGCTTCACTGCGGCCGGACTGAGGACTTTGAGGATGGGAAATGGACCAATAAACCTGTCCTTGAGTTTTTGTGATTCCACTTGAAACGGGATGTCCTTGGTCGACAACCACACCTCCTGCCCGGGCTGGTATGCAGGGGCCGGGGAACGCCGGCGATCTGCATGGGCCTTGGCCCTCGTCCGGGCCTTCAACAGGGCAGAACGGGCAGTCCGCCACACCCGGCGGCACCTCCGGAGGTGGGCCTGGACCGAGGGCACTCCGACCTCTCCCTCCACGAGTGGGAACAATGGGGGCTGGTACCCCAAACACACCTCAAACGGGGAGAGGCCGGTGGCAGACGAAACTTGGCTGTTGTGGGCGTATTCAATCCAGGCCAGATGGTTGCTCCAGGCCGTCGGGTGCGCGGAGGTCACGCAGCGGAGGGCCTGCTCCAGCTCCTGGTTAGCCCGCTCTGCCTGTCCGTTTGTCTGAGGGTGGTACCCGGATGAGAGACTCATGGTGGCCCCCAGTTCCCTGCAGAAACTCCTCCAGACTTGGGAAGAGAACTGAGGACCACGATCCGAGACGATGTCTGATGGTATCCCCTGCAGACGCACAACGTGGTGGACCAGGAGGTCTGCCATCTCCTGGGCCGTCGGGAGCTTCGGGAGGGCCACGAAGTGGGCCGCCTGGAGAACTGGTCCACTATCGTGAGGATGGTGGTGTTGCCCTGGGACGGTGGGAGGCCCGTGATGAAGTCCAGGCCGATGTGGGACCAGGGGCGATGAGGCACCGGCAGAGGCTGGAGGAGTCCCGAAGTCCTTTTGTGGTCAGCCTTGCCCCTGGCACAGGTGGTACAGGCCTGGACGTAATCCCGGATGTCGGCTTCCATAGACGCCCACCAGAAGCGCTGCTGGACCACTGCCACGGTTCTGCACACCCTGGATGACAGGAGAGCTTGGAACCGTGACAGAAGTCCAAAACTGCAGCTCTGGCCTCTGGTGAGACGTACAGTTTGTTCCTCGGGCCGGTCCCCGGGTCCGGGTTCTGTGCCAGGGCCTCCCGGATGGTCTTCTCCATGTCCCAGGTGAGGGTGGCCACGACAGTGGACTCGGGGATGATGATTTCTGTTGGGTCCGACAACTCGGCCTTGGCTTCCTCTTCGTGCACCCGGGACAGGGCATCCGATCGTTGGTTCTTGGTCCCGGGGCGGTATGTGATCTGGAAGTCAAAGCGCCCGAAGAACAGTGACCAGCGGGCTTGCCTGGGGTTCAGCCGCTTGGCGGTCCGGATGTACTCCAGGTTCCGATGGTCCGTGAAAACCGTGAAGGGCACCGTCGCTCCCTCCAACAGGTGTCTCCACTGCTCAAGAGCCTCCTTCACCGCCAGGAGTTCCCGATTGCCGACGTCATAATTCCTTTCAGCCGGGGTCAACCTGCGGGAAAAATAGGCACAAGGGTGGAGGACCTTGTCGGACTCCCTGCTCTGGGACAGCACGGCTCCTATCCCTGAGTCAGAGGCATCCACTTCAACTATGAACTGGCGATTTGGATCAGGCTGCACCAGGACTGGTGCAGTCGAGAACCGGCGTTTCAACTCCCTAAACGCGGCTTCGCACCGATCCGACCAGGTGAAGGGGACTTTTGTGGAGGTCAGGGCAGTCAGGGGGCTAACTACCTGACTGTAACCCTTAATGAACCTCTGGTAGAAATTTGCAAAACGAGGAACTGTTGCAGTTTCCTACGGCTTGTTGGTTGGGGCCAATCTCTCACCGCCGCAACCTTGGCCGGGTCAGGGGCGACGGAGTTGGAGGAGATGATGAACCCCAGGAAGGACAAAGAAGTACGGTGGAACTCGCACTTCTCGCCCTTCACAACAGCCGGTTCTCCAACAACCGCTGCAGGACCTGACGTACATGCTGGACATGAGTCTCAGGGTCTGGAGAAAAGATGAGTATATCGTCTAGATACACGAAGACAAACCGATGCAGGAAGTCCCGCAAGACGTCGTTAACCAAAGCTTGGAACGTCACGGGCGCATTGGTGAGGCCAAACGGCATGACCAGGTACTCAAAGTGACCTAACGGGGTGTTAAATGCCATCTTCCACTCGTCTCCCTTCCGGATCCAAACCAGGTGGTACGCATTCCTAAGATCGAGTTTGGTGAACATTTGGGCTCCATGCAGGGGCGTGAACACCGAATCCAACAGAGGTAACGGGTATCGGTTGCGAACCGTTATTTTGTTCAGCCCTCTGTAATCGATGCATGGACGGAGTCCGCCGTCCTTCTTACCCACAAAAAAGAAACCCGCACCCATCAGGGAGGTGGAGTTCCGGATCAACCCGGCAGCTAAGGAGTCCCGGATGTAGGTCTCCATTGATTCTCGTTCCGGACGTGAGAGGTTGTACAGCCTGATGGACGGGTACTCAGCGCCCGGGATCAAATCGATGGAGCAGTCGTACGGTCGGTGCGGGGGAAGAGTGAGTGCCAGATCTTTGCTGAAGATGTCAGCAAGATCGGGGTACTCCTCAGGCACCGCCGTCACATTGGGGGGGACTTTGACCTCCTCATTAGCTGTCACACCGGGTGGAACGAGGATCCTAAACATTCCCGGTGGCAGGTTTCGCTCCACTGCGTCACAACCCCAGACGGCCAATCAATCCGGGGATTGTGCTTCACCATCCATGGAAACCCTAAAATCACTCGGGAGGTAGAAGGTGTTACATAAAACACAATCTCCTCCCTGTGATTCCCAGACACAACCAATGTCACGGGCTGTGTCTGGTGTGTGATTAATGGAAGAAGGGTGCCATGTAGTGCCCGTACCTTCAAAGGTGAAGGCAAAGCCACCAGAGGGAGCCCTACTTCCTTTGCCCATCTGCTGTCCAGCAGATTCCCTTCCGACCCCGTGTCTACTAGTGCTGGGGCGTGAAGGGTTAAATCCTCACTTAGGATGTGGACTGGGATTCGTGCAGATTTACGGGGTTTCCCCGTGTGGGTATTATGACCCACCCTTAGCTCAGTCTCTAAGGACGAGTGCTGCTGTTTTGACCGTTTGGGGCAGTTTTTCTGCGTGTGCTCGGTTGAGCTGCAGAGAAAACACTCCCCACAGACCAGCCTCCTTTGTCTCTGATCTGATCGCCTTTTGGCCCTGCTCATTTCCATAGCAACGACAGTAGGGGGAGCTGTTGTCACGTGGAGTGCCCTGGCTGTGGAGCGTGGGGAAGACGGCTCCCTTTCGGACCCGGGAGGAAGAGGGACAGCTTGTGCCTGACCACGCCCTTCGTCTCGCTCCCGTCGGTGTTCTGTTAATCGGTTGTCCAACCGTATAACCAGGTTGATAAGTCCGTCTAAATCCGCGGCTCGTCCTTCGCCACCAGGTGCTCCTTAAGGACCAGAGACAGTCCGTTTACAAAGGCGGCGTGGAGCGCAACAGCATTCCAGCCGGCTCGCGCTGCCGCAATGCAGAAGTTGACTGCATACTTAGCTGCGTTCCAGCACCCCTGTCTTATCGACAGCAGCACGCTTGAAGCGGTCTCGCCTCTATGAGGGTGGTCGAACACTTGTCTGAACTCCCTCACAAACCCAGCGTATGACGTTAGGAGCCGTGAATTCTGCTCCCAGAGCGCCGTAGCCCAGGCGCGTGCCTCTCCTCGAAGCAAATTTATAATGTAAGCCACCCGGCTAGCGTCTGACGCGTACATGACGGGACGCTGTGAAAAGACGAGCGAGCACTGCATTAAGAAGTCCGCGCACGTCTCGATACAACCTCCATATGGCTCAGGAGGGCTTATGAATGCTTCAGGGGACAGTGGGGGGGGTTCGTTGAACGACCAGCGGAATGTCTGTTTCAGGCCTCCGGTCAGCAGGAGGAGGTGCTGCAGCAGCGCCCTGAGCCAGCGCTTCCACCTGGGCGGTGAGAGCCTCCATCCTCCGATTGAGAATCACATTCTGCTCGGTGACTAAGTCCAACCGAGCAGTGAAAGCGGTTAAGATTTGCTGCAGCTCACCTAACACGCCTCCTGCTGACGCCTGTGCACCTCGCTCTTCCATTGGCTGTTCAAGCGATGGTTGACGCCCCTCGGGATCCATGACACTGGCCGAGAAATCCTGTTGTGAAAGTGTAGTGACACGGACCCACAACAGGGGGCGTTAATGAATGGACAATGGATAAGCCAAAAAGTAACAATTTAATGTTGTGAATTGCACAACGAAATACAGACAATAACAGAGGATGAGGATGGTCAATCATACACAAGGTGATGTGTGGGCAGGCTCGAAGATAGAAGACGTCTGGCCAGAGAAGAGCCGGATCCCACACAGTTTCCACCGCCAACGGATCTGAAGAACACCGGAGCCGCCAAGTCCTGCGCCCCAGGTGGCCACTGTCTTCAGCAGTCAGACCCGGTACTGCTGGCAGAAACAGAAACAGTTAATGGTGGGTGTGTGAATACACAGCAATCTTTCAGTGCTTAATTCCTCCAGGAGGGAAAACCTCACCTCCAGACACAGAATCACCGTGCAGCTCTGTTAGTCTTCCCTGGAAGGAGTGAGAGGCGAAGACGTCGGCAAACCCACACTATACGCAATCCAGCAGAAGACTGTGTCCACAGGAAAACGGCTGCACACAGAACAATATTTAGTCTCAGTAATTACCGCAGAGAAAGTTACCTGAGTGGTAGATGATTTCTCGGCGGGGAGGTGGAGGTTGCAGTCGGCTTTTATGGATGTTGTGGTTGATGAGTGACAGCTGGTGTTGATGAGTGACAGCTGTCACTCCCAGTGGTTCCGACGCCCTCTCGTGCTTGAAGCCCGCACTTCAAGCAGGGCGCCATCTGGTGGTGGTGGGCCAGCAGTACCTCCTCTTCAGCGGTCCACACAACATCAAGTG